>NC_067136.1:652969-952969 GCF_021347895.1 Acanthochromis polyacanthus
GCTTGATGTCCACGTCCTGCTGTCCAACCCTGAGACACACAGGACAGATTTTAATAACAATAATAATAATAGGAGAAGAAGAAGAAGAAGAAAAAGAAGTAGTAGAAAGAGGACATGATTTTCAATCAAACTCCTGAATGTTGGAGCTGCTCTGACCGTCTCAGGAAGAGAAGACCAGCGTCAGATGAAGGTAAACTCATGTGGACGACTCACCTGGTGAATCCCTCCTTGATGTAGTAGAGGAGACACTCGGACATCAGAGGGTCTTCATTCAGGTTGACTAGATGAGGTGTCTGCAAACACACGAGGACTTCAAATGATTCATTTCTTCATCACTGGAGGAGCTTAAACACACTTAAAAACCAGTTTTCCGTCTTTACGAGCCGTTCTGCAATGAAAACTGTGTTCCAAATGATTATGCACGAAGGATTTCAGTTAAATAAACATTTGGTTTGTGGTTTCCAATGAAACGTTTTGCTGTCTGTTTAAAAGACAGGTTTGATCATTAATTCGGCAGGTGAGTCTAATTAAAGGTAAACCACTGAAGGAGGACGTTCCACATTATCAAGCAAGTCACGGGTTTCAGATGAAAAGCATGAAACATTGCAACGCCTTGCAAAAGGTACGAAAACATTGGAAATTTCACTACCACGTAAGAGAGATCACCTGACTGTGAAAAGATACATGTGTGATCCTTCAGAGGTTTGCAGTTGTGCTTAAAGCTGTATTTTCACCACCCCTAATCAATGCTCACAAGGATGAACAGTGGGCTGAGAAATACATAAAGACCAGCCCTGTTCACTGCTGAATGCCGTGCTACACTGGATGGAGCTCTGGATGTCTGTTGGATGGCAATCATGTCCCAACAAGGCTGCGTCGTCAGCAGGGAGGTGGTAGAGTGATGTTTTAGGCCGGAATAATGGGGAGTAAGCTGGTATGAGAAACATGAGAAAATCATGGTGTGGTCACCATCACCCCCTGACTTCAACCCTACTGAGAACCTATGGAGCTTCCTTAAAGGTCTCTCCACACACTATGCGTTCTTCTAAGTCCACAGTTTTGCTATGCTGAACAACATGATTCTAATAATCTTTGGGCACAACGTGAAGTTTGCTCTGTGCAGATGCATGATGAAAACGCAGCTGAATCTCAACCTACGATGTACGTGAGTCGACGTGAACGAAGAATATAACGTCATCAGCGTGTGCCGTTCAACCATGAAAAATAAACAACCGAAGCATAAACGGAGCTCCTACAATCACAGAGAAACTAGCCAAACATGAACCCTACATTCACAGAGAAACTAGCCAAACATGAACCCTACATTCACAGAGAAACTAGCCAAACATGAACCCTACATTTACAGGGAAACTAGCCAAACATGAACCCTACAATCACAGGGAAACTAGCCAAACATGAACCCGACAATCACAGAGAAACTAGCCAAACATGAACCCTACATTCACAGGGAAACTAGCCAAACATGAACCCTACATTCACAGAGAAACTAGCCAAACATGAACTCTACAATCACAGGGAAACTAGCCAAACATGAACCCTACATTCACAGAGAAACTAGCCAAACATGAACCCTACATTCACAGAGAAACTAGCCAAACATGAACCCTACATTCACAGAGAAACTAGCCAAACATGAACCCTACATTCACAGGGAAACTAGCCAAACATGAACCCTACATTCACAGAGAAACTAGCCAAACATGGACCCTATATTCACAGAGAAACTAGCCAAACATGAACCCTACATTCACAGAGAAACTAGCCAAACATGAACCCTACATTCACAGAGAAACTAGCCAAACATGAACCCTACATTCACAGAGAAACTAGCCAAACATGAACCCTACATTCACAGGGAAACTAGCCAAACATGAACCCTACATTCACAGAGAAACTAGCCAAACATGAACCCTACATTCACAGGGAAACTAGCCAAACATGAACCCTACAATCACAGGGAAACTAGCCAAACATGAACTCTACAATCACAGGGAAACTAGCCAAACATGGACCCTATATTCACAGGGAAACTAGTCAAACATGAACCCTATATTCACAGGGAAACTAGTCAAACATGAACCCTACAATCACAGGGAAACTAGCCAAACATGAGCCCTACAATCACAGAGAAACTAGCCAAACATGAACCCTATATTCACAGGGAAACTAGTCAAACATGAACCCCACAATCACAGGGAAACTAGCCAAACATGAACCCTACAATCACAGGAAAACTAGCCACACATGAACCCTACAATCACAGGGAAACTAGCCACACATGAACCCTACAATCACAGGGAAACTAGCCAAACATAAACTGTACAATCAGAGAGAAACTAGCCAAACATGAACCCTACAATCACAGGGAAACTAGCCAAACATAAACTGTACAATCAGAGAGAAACTAGCCAAACATGAACCCTACAATCACAGGGAAACTAGCCAAACATGAACGGATTTAATTTTCATTTATGTAATAATATAAACTAAGTCATGTGGCCACTATTTACAGCAGTGTCTGTGTGTTTAGTAGCCGCTAATGCTAGGTTGCTAACCAGGGAGCTGCTATATCCTTCCACGCTTCATCCTTTTCTGTCCGGTTGTGGTCCAAGCAGGAGGACATGTCCAAAAGGCTACCATGCTGTGTTTTCTGTTTAAATCCCACATACTTGTTTGGATGCATTTTGTCAAATCATCTATCTGGGTTTATTGATCAGCATGTCATTTCATACTGCATTTCTATTGGTTAGTTATTTGATGAAGGTCGCACCCTAAATTTCTGACAGTCAGAATTTTACGGCAGCTTGTCTTTGGTCACCATGACGACGGCCGTCCTTGAACCTGTATCACAGTGTGACGTAGGACCACTGATTTAGAGCCCAGACCAAAGATATCGCCATCATTCTCTCACTGTTGGTATCTTTCATCTGGGACAGCTGAAAGTCACTCATTGTGTAGAGACCTTAAGAGGAAGACCTATCAGGATGGGTGCCAGTATACCTGAAAACAGCTGCTCTGGGAGGCAATTCTGGTCAATTTGAGTCAATTTAGGACAAAAAAATAGAACTAAAAGGACTTCTATGTAAAGTCAGACAGATGGACTATTTAAGACTGTAAAGCTTGTTGTTGATGTCTATCACAAGTGGGTCGATTTTGGCAAGGAGGAGGAGAAATGATTTGTCAATGTTAGCTCCCTGAGACTGTTTTTAAATAGAAAACTCCCCCAAAAATAAGTTGAAATGAGTTTAAAATGACAAAATGCAAACGAAATCCAGGCAGAAGCTCCATATGGACTCTCAAGCTCAATGGAGGGGAGAGTTGTGAAGGTGACATCCAAGAAGGGCTCCTATGATAACGTGTAACTCGACCTGTAAAGATGTTTCTGATTGAAAGAGCATTTATCTTGAGAAAAAAAACATCTCCCAATGTAGAAAATATTACAGATTTCCATTTTCAATTCTTTATAACCTGTTGAATGCTCTGAAACTCTGTTGTGCATAATAATTTGGAACGCTGTATTTTGAGTTATTTAAAAAAAAAAAATACTGTCGTCATCATCTGAAGTTTAGTTTAATAAAATCCTGATTAAAATGTAACAGTTGAGGATAAAAAAAATTGTACCGACGGTCATTTTTAATGACAATATAGGAAATATGAAAAAAAATTCTACATATACATAATAACTTGGAACACAGCCTAAAGAACACCACAAAGTGTTTTCAGACTTTTAAAAGAGCAGAGTGTTTTCAGGATGAATTCCACACGATAGATACAGAAACAGGAAACAGGAAGTGACGACAGAGGCAGTAAACTCACCCCTTTAGGAGAGAAGACGCCCAGAGTTCCTCCGTCTTCCTTTATGGAGACGCCCATCTCAGCCAGCAGGGCCTCTCTGGGAGGAAACACACAGAAATCATCCACTAGGTGTCTCACCGCTTCATAATCACTTTTTCTGTGTTTGTAAATCTCTCTACTCATCCAACGAGTCTTTGTTGTCGTCACGAGAAGACCCAGAGATTCCTCGGCCGAGGAATCTCTGGGTCTTCTCATGATGACAACACGACGCTATAAAAACCACATTAGCTTTAACTTCCGATAACGTACAGTTTGTGATTTCAGAAGCACCTCAGGTCGGTTTGAAATCAAAGAGTTTGGGGAAACTTCAAAACTTTTATGACAAATTTAGAGTTAGTGAAGTCAATCAAAGATATTTTAGGCAATTTGGAGACTTTCTCAACAATTTGTAGTCATTTTGGACACATTTAGAGTCAACTTCCACAAATTTCAACTCACTTTGGACAACATTTTAGCCATTTTGGATGAATTTTGAGTAATTCTGGACAATTTCAAGTAATTTTGGACCAAATCAGAGTCACTGGAGTCATTGTTTCAAGATGTTTCAGGCAAATTTGAACAAAATACAGTTACCTTGGACACACTGTGAGCAATTTTGAACATGTTTCAAGTCAAGTATTAAGTTAATTTGGACAAATTTGAATAGTTTAGGACACTTTCAAGACATTTTTAACCAATTTAGATTCACTGGAGTCGTCGTTTAAAGACATGTCAGTCATATTTGAGACTTTCTAGACAAATCCTAATAATTTTGGACACAATTTTATGGACTTTCTGAACAATCTATAGTCATTCTGGATACGTTTAGAGTCAATTTCAACAAGTTTAGACTCCGTTAGGACAAGGTTTTAGACATTTTGGATAAATTATGAGTAATTCTGGACATGTTCAAGCTATTTTTGATCAATTTTGAGGTACTGGAGTCATTATTTAAAGACATTTCAGGCAATTTTGAGACTTTCTGAACAATTGGTAGTCATTTTGGACACATTTAGGGTCAATTTGCTCAAGTTTCAACTCACTTGGGACAAGTTTTCGCCATTTTGGATGAATTCTGGACAGTTTCAAGACATTTTGGACCAACTCAGAGTCACTGGAGTCGCTGTTTTAAGACATTTTAGGCAGATATGAACAAAGTATAGTCACTGTGGACAAATATTGGGTCAGTTTGGACAGGTTTGAATCATTTAAGACATTTTCATACCATTTTGGACCAATTTAGAGTCACTGGAATTGTTTAAATACATTTTAGGCAAATTTGAGACTTTCTAGGCAAATCAGTCATTTTGGACATATTTAGGGTCAAATTTAGACAGATTTCAATCATTTGGGACACTTTTGAGTCATTTTAGGCCATTTTAAGAATTTCTAGATAAATCATCATTATTTTGGACACATTTAATACAAACACAACAACCACCCATGGAAACAGAAATAAAACACCA
This sequence comes from Acanthochromis polyacanthus, assembly GCF_021347895.1. Classification (NCBI taxonomy): domain Eukaryota; kingdom Metazoa; phylum Chordata; class Actinopteri; family Pomacentridae; genus Acanthochromis; species Acanthochromis polyacanthus. Next base: position 658,291 of record NC_067136.1, read on the forward strand.
AAGTCAGAGAGTTACCTCTCCAGACGGATAGATTCAGTCTTTCTGAGCTTCTCCTCCCACGTCTCGTTTAATTCTGCGATTATTTTCTCAGTTTCCTGCGACAGAAGAACAGAGATGGCTCGTTAGCGACAATAAAACAGTAATTCTTTATCTGAAACATGAATTTTGGACAAATATAGTGTCAATTGGAACAAGTTTTAATGAAGCTGGGGCAGAGATTTGTCATTTTGGAAAAAAACCCATTGGTCTTTCAGGGTAATTCTGAGTCTTTTGGACAAGTTTGAATTGTTTCCGACACTTCCAAGTCATTTTGAACCAATTTAGAGTCACTGGAGCTGTTGTTTGACGACATCTAAGGCAAATTTCAGACTTTCTAGACAAATCATCGTTATTTTGGACTCATTTAAAGTGTATTTTGACAAGTTCCAACTCACTAGGGACAAGTTTTTAACCATTCTAGATATATTCTGAGTAATTTTGGTCAGTTTCAAGTCAATTTGGACCAATTTAGAATCACTGGAGTCATTGTTTAAAGGTATTTCTGGCCAATCTGAACCTGAGCAGACAAATTATAGTAATTCTGGACAGATTAAGAGTAAATTTTGACACGTTTCAACTTAGCTGGGAAAAGGTTTTAGCCATTTTGGATAAATTCTGAGTAATTTTGGACAGTTTCAAGTCATTGTGGACCAATATCGAGTCACTGTCATCATTGTTTAAAAACAAAGGAAAAAGAACAAAGGAAAGTCACTTTACACACTATAAGCAATTTTGGATGCGTTTCAAGTCATTTTGGACAAATATAGAGTCAATTTGGACAGGCTTTAAATCAGCTAAGGCACATCTGAGCCACTTCTGACAAGTTTTGAGATGTTTTGTGTCTCAAATCATTTTTGAATCAATTTGAAGACCTTTAAAAGCATGTTGGACAGGCTTCAGGTTATTTTGGTGAAGTTTTAACACATCTTGGGCAGATTTCTAGTAATTCCAGACAACTTTAGAGTAATTTCAGAAAGGATTCAGTGATTAATTAATTGAGCTCAAAGTGTTGGAGCTAATTCAAGACCGTTTCCAGTCTGTATTTGTTCAATTTTCTCTTAAACTGACCTCATTTTTTCTCTGTTAGCATCTCCTGTTTGTAATGTGATCATGAACACACAGATAAATATCACAGATCGCAGTGGAACTGAAGAAAACCTAAAAAAAGACTGATTCTTGTTCTGAGAGTTATGACTCTCAGAAAATGCGACTCTCATCCTACCATCAGTCTCTCAGCTGCTTCCTCTTTGCTGATGGTCTCCGTGGCGACCGCCTCTTCCCCCTCCTCCCCGTCCTCGATCAGGTGATTGGGGTCGGCAGGTACGACATCACCTGCAGACGAAGGTTCAGCACCTGGACAAGGAGAAGAACGTTCTAATGACTTTAAAGTTTAAAATACGCATCCTTTTATAGATTAGTTTTACTTGTATTTAGTTCACTATTGAACACACCTGGAGGGGCGGAGCCATTATTAGACACAATCCCATTGGCTGTGAGGGCCAGCTGCAGGGGGGAGGGGGACACACCTGGAACAGCCGCCAGACCGTTGTTGTTGACTTCAGGAGATACAGGAGGAGGAAGAGGAAAAGGAGAAGAAGGAGAAGAAGAAGAAGAAGGAGAAGAAGAAGATGAAGAAGAAGGAGAAGGAGGAGGAGGAAGAGTAGGATAAGGAGAAGAAGGAGAAGAAGAAGGAGGAGGAGAAGAAGGAAAAGAAAAAGATAGAGAAGAAGAAGGAGGAGTCAGACTTCATTTCTAACAGGTTGGAATCTGAGTAATGCAGGTTATGTAAAGAACAGTTTGTAAAAATCTACACACACACACACACACACACACACACACACACACACACACACACACACACACACACACACACACACACACACACACACACACACACACACACACACACACACACACACACACACACACACACACACACACACACACCCAGCCAGCCAGCCAGCCAGCCAGCCAGCCAGCCAGCCAGCCAGCCAGCCAGCCAGCCAGCCAGCCAGCCAGCCAGCCAGCCAGCCAGCCAGCCAGCCAGCCAGCCAGCCAGCCAGCCAGTGTATATACCAGTATATTGACCACTATATAAATGCATATATACCAGTATATTAACCACTATATAAATGTGTATATACCAGTATCTTGACTACTATATAAATGCGTATATACCAGTATATTGACCACTATATAAATGTGTATATACTAGTATATTGACCACTATATAAATGTGTATATACCAGTATATTGACCACTATATAAATGTGTATATACCAGTATATTGACCACTATATAAATGCGTATATACCAGTATATTGACCACTATATAAATGTGTATATACCAGTATATTAACCACTATATAAATGCACATATACCAGTATCTTGACTACTATATAAATGCGTATATACCAGTATATTGACCACTATATAAATGCGTATATACCAGTATATTGACCACTATATAAATGCGTATATACCAGTATATTAACCACTATATGAATGTGTAAATACCAGTATATTGACCACTATATAAATGTGTATATACCAGTATATTGACCACTATATAAATGTGTATATACCAGTATATTGACCACTATATAAATGCGTATATACCAGTATATTGACCACTATATAAATGTGTATATACCAGTATATTAACCACTATATAAATGCACATATACCAGTATCTTGACTACTATATAAATGCTTATATACCAGTATATTGACCACTATATAAATGCGTATATACCAGTATATTGATCACTATATAAATGCGTATATACCAGTATATTGATCACTATATAAATGCGTATATACCAGTATATTAACCACTATATGAATGTGTAAATACCAGTATATTGACCACTATATAAATGTGTATATACCAGTATATTGACCACTATATAAATGTGTATATACCAGTATATTGACCACTATATAAATGCGTATATACCAGTATATTGACCACTATATAAATGTGTATATACCAGTATATTAACCACTATATAAATGCACATATACCAGTATCTTGACTACTATATAAATGCTTATATACCAGTATATTGACCACTATATAAATGCGTATATACCAGTATATTGATCACTATATAAATGCGTATATACCAGTATATTGATCACTATATAAATGCGTATATACCAGTATATTGACCACTATATAAATGTGTATATACCAGTATATTGACCACTATATAAATGCGTATATACCAGTATCTTGACTACTATATAAATGCGTATATACCAGTATATTGATCACTATATAAATGCTTATATACCAGTATATTGACCACTATATAAATGCGTATATACCAGTATATTGACCACTATATGAATGCGTATATAACGTATATTGACCACTATATAAATGCGTATATACCAGTATATTGACCACTATATAAATGCGTATATACCAGTATATTAACCACTATATAAATGCGTATATACCAGTATATTAACCACTATATAAATGCGTATATACGAGTATATTAACCACCATATAAATGCGTATATACCAGTATATTGACCACTATATAAATGTGTATATACCAGTATATTAACCACTATATAAATGCACATATACCAGTATCTTGACTACTATATAAATGCTTATATACCAGTATATTGACCACTATATAAATGTGTATATACCAGTATATTGACCACTATATAAATGCGTATATACCAGTATATTGACCACTATATAAATGTGTATATACCAGTATATTGACCACTATATAAATGCGTATATAGCAGTATATTGACCACTATATAAATGTGTATATACCAGTATATTAACCACCATATAAATGCGTATATACCAGTGTTGTCCAGCAGCTCCTGCAGGCCCTGGGAGAACAGCAGGTTCCTCAGTCGTTCCACTTCGTCCTTCAGCTCTCTGATCAGTTTGGCGTTGGGATCCTCATTGATGACGGCGTTGCAGCGGATCTGTTTGGCGCGGTCGGCATACCTGCAACCGCAACAGATCACATCAAACCGGGTTTATCTCAGCCTTACAAAGCATGATGACTTCACCGATGTGACCAGACGGACCTCAGAGTGCTCAGTGTCTCTTCGTAGTTGATGTCAGCAGGACTTAGAGCAGCGATCATGGCCGTCCGAGAGTTTCCTCCTGGAACACATTAAACGTGCTATTAGCGTCTTTGTGATATGCTAATGCTAACAGCAGTTCAATGTTATTTAAACATACTGCTAGCATCTATGCTAATGCTAATAATAGTAGTCTTGGTGTTGGTTCTGGCAACAGCAGATCACACTGGTACTACTAAGGCTGCCTGAAGTATTTCTGTTTGCGTTTCGATAGTACGAACACTACTCTTTATCTCTGACACTACGTGTACTACTCTATATTTCTAATACTACAAGTACTAATCTATATTTTCTGATACTATGAATACTACTCTATATCTCTGACACTACTAGTACTACTCTGTATTTCCGGTACTACCAATACTTCTCTGTTTTTCCGGTACTACGACTACGACTCTGTATCTGCGTACTGACCCAGGTTTTCCTTCAGCAGCCAGGTGAGAACAGAGTCTCTGTAGGGAATGAAATCACTTTTCCTCTTCTTACTGCTCTGCTGCAGAAGAGACACGACAACTTCAGATTTTACTGCAGTACAATAACAGGTACTTTGTAGTACTAATGTGTGGACGTACCATCTCGGCCAGAGCTGATATGACTTTTCCTAACGTGGTCAGAGATTTGTTGATGTTCGCTCCCTCCTGAAGGATGAAATACAGGAAATATTAGATAAAAGCAGTAAGCGGCATCAACAAACTGTTCGATTTGACGGATTAAGATCATTTATGGGGTTTTTATTTAGTAAATTATGCATATTCCTATGCGTTTCATCTTACTTCCTGTTCTAAATGATGGTGCTTTTATTTTGAAGGACACGAGTTCCCCTCTGAGGTCGGTATTTGTGTAATATTGTGTAAATAAATTGTGTTTGACATAAACCTTTAGAATGTTGTGAAGTTTTCAGTGATCGGATGATTGTTCATCTGTGTGCTACATGCTAAATGCAATGCTAACATTTCTTTGTTTCATTTTTTATTTAGTCTGTAACGGGTTCTTCTGGGATTCAGATCATCAAAGGCTCTAATCATCAGATTAAGTGTCAGACCATCCATCTGGTTTCTCTATAAAACTGTCAGAAATTATAGCATTTATCAGAACTAGAACTAAAAACTACAAAAACAGTGCTATTTTGGCGTCTTTCTGTGACTTTTGCAACATTTCTTGTCATTTTTATGTCATTTTGTGATTTGTTACTTCTTCTTGTCTCATGTTTTTTTCTTTCTGTCATTTTTGCTTCTTTTGCTTTTATTTCTTTTATTTTCATTTTTACTTTTTAGTTTCATTTTTGCTTATTTTAGCTTCACTTTTACTTATTTAGTTTCATTTTTCTGTCACTTCTACTTCCTTCAGTGTCATTTTTGCTTCTTTCAGTGTCCCTTCTGCTTATTGTTTTTTGCTTCTTTTATTTACATTTTTGCTTCTTTTTGTGTCATTTTCAATTCAGTTAGTGTAATTTTTACTTCTTTTTCTGTGATTTTTGTGTCTTATCTTGTCATCTTCACTTCTTTTTGTGTCATTTCTGCAATGTTTTAGCTCTTTGTTTTCCTCTCTCTCTTTAAGGCATTTCTGTTCTTTCACTTCCTGTCTTTTTACTTTTTCTTTCTTCCTAATTTCCTCTCTTCTTTTATCCCTCCTTCTTCCTTCCTCTTGTTACGCCTCTCTTCCTTCCTCCCTTGTCCTTCTTGTCATTTCTCCTTTGTTCCCATCTGCTTCTATTTCTTTAACCTTGGTGAAAACGCCCAGAATCTAGAGCGTGAAGCTTCAGAACATGCTGACGTCTGACCTTGAGTCGAGTTCCTTTTGCTCCAGAAGAATCTGCTCGCTCGCTTCCTGCCAGGTCCACCAGACTGATCTTACTGACCTGAGGAGAAAGAGTCACAGTTACCTCTGAGTTCAAATAAAAAGAAAACATTGATACATGACGGCTACGTTCAGACCTTCTCCGTGTCCAGGCTGGTCATCTGGTCTCTGCGTTTCTGGGTGAAGACGATGGTGAAGACGGCGTGGGACCTGGACGACGTCTCGTTCATGTTGGTGGCTGCGACCGTCCTGCAACACAGAACCAGAACCGTCAGAGTCATGGACTACACCTCCCACAATTCCTTAGACTCATTGTAACAAACACTAAAGGTGGTTTACTGTCTGAACTTCATGCTCATTTAGACTTTAACCAGCTGCTCACTTTGTTTAACTTTCAGTTTATTGACTTTGTCTTGTGACATTTAGATAATCAGCTGACACTAATCTCATCTTTCAGCTGCTCTCACCGGCACTTTTTAAACAAGTTAACAGCTTTACACATTTAAGAGGTTAAACTGCAACTGTCAAATGAAACTGCAACTGCAAGAAACAAAACTGACAGAAAAAGATGCAAAGAAGCAAAAAAAGAAGAAGCAAAAATTCACAAAACATAAAAATGACAGTGAGATGCAAAAATGACCAAAAAGAAGCAGGAATGAAACTAAAAGACAAGAATGACATGAAACATTGCAAAAATAACACAAAAAGACACAAAAAGACAAAAAGATGCAAAGATGACACTAAAAGAAGCAAAAAATACATGAAACATTGCAAAAGTGACCCAAAAAATGATACTAGAAGAATCAAAAATAACACAAAAATAAAACAAAAAGATGCAAAAAAATCACCTAATGAAAATGAAATGAAACATTATGACATTAAAAGAAGCAAAAATGACAATAAAAGACACAAAAAAATGACACAAGAAGATGCAAAAATGACACTAAAAGACAAGAATGACATGAAACATTGCAAAAATAACACAAAAAGACACAAAAAAGACAAAAAGATGCAAAGATGACACTAAAAGAAGCAAAAAATACATGAAACATTGCAAAAGTGACCCCAAAAAATGACACTAAAAGAATCAAAAATAACACAAAAATGAAACAAAAAGATGCAAAAAATCACCTAATGAAAATGAAATGAAACATTATGACATTAAAAGAAGCAAAAATGACAATAAAAGACACAAAAAAATGACACAAGAAGATGCAAAAATTCACAAAACATGCAAATGACATGAAATGTTGCAAAAGTGACACACAGAAGCAAAAATGACACAAAAACAAGCAAAAATCACAGAAAAAGATGCTTAAATTCACAAAAAAACATAAAAATAACACTAAAGATGCAAAAATGACCAAAAGGAGCAAAAATTCACCAAACAAGATTAAAATGATGCGACACATTAAAAAAGTGACATTAAGACACATAAAAATGATGCAAAAAGAAGCAAAAGTCACAGAAAGATGCAAAAAATGGCACTAAAAGTAGCAAACACGACAAGGTAAGACTCAAAAATGACCCAGCAGACCTTGTTGTTTAGCTCTCAGTGTTTTCTGGTTTTATTCTGGTTCTAGTATAAAGAAAAAAACACTGAACAGTATAGATTTGTATTGCTATGGGAAGGGGTCCATTATTTTAAAAAAAAGTAGTAGAAACACTTGTTTCAACTAAAAGAATCAGACCTTGTTGTTTAACTCTCTCAGTGTTTTCTGGTTTTATTCTGGTTCTGGATCACCTACTGGACCTTGTTGTTTAACTCTCTCAGTGTTTTCTGCTTTTATTCTGGTTCTGGATCACCTACCGGGCCTTGTTTCCGGCGTCCATCAGGTCCCGGATGTCGGGGAATCCGGTCACGGCCAGCTTGGACAGGTCCTCCACGTAGGGCCCCAGGATGGGGTGCTCTCGGACCCTCAGGGTGCCCTGGGACTTGGGGTTGAGGAGGTCTCGGACCCGCTCGCAGTAGATCTCCATGTAGGACACCTGGAGGGGAGGCAGCCAATCAGCACTCAGCATGGGAGAAGGTGTGTGAATGTAAGCAGGTAGAAGGAGGAGGCGGGTTTACCTCCACAGAGTAGGTCAGGTCAGGGTCGGAGTTCTCTCCTGTCCTCTGGAACAAGTCCTCACACAGCTGAGGAGACAGAACCAGACATCAGAACCAGGAAGTGACACGTTCAACAGGTGAGTGCTGCAGTATTTACCTGTGGGATGATTCCCTCCTGACCAGGCTCCTGTTTACCCATCATGGTGTAGCTTTTACCAGCTCCCGTCTGGCCGTACGCAAAAATACACACATTATACCCTGGAAAACAGCAGTAATATTAGTATAAAATACACACATTATACCCTGGAAAACAGCAGTAATATTAGTATAAAATACACACATTATACCCTGGAAAACAGCAGTAATATTAGTATAAAATACACACATTATACCCTGGAAAACAGAAGTAATATTAGTATAAAATACACACATTATATACTAGAGAACAGCAGTAATATCAGTAAAAATAATAATGAAAAGGTCAATTATTGTGCTAAGCTTTAGCAGCCTTTACCATCGCTACCGTTAGCATAGCAGCATCAGGACTATCAATATAATCAGAGTCGTCATGACTGGTATCATTAGCATCATCCCCATTAGCAGCATCAGTGTTCATTTCATCAATTAGCAGCATTAGCATCATTAGCATCATCACTACTAACAGCATAGTGCTCATTTAATCAGTTAGCAGCATTAGCACCATCACCAGTTGCACACACATCAACATTAACACGTGTGAGGTCATTATTAGCAAGCACAGCATCAATGCTTGCATCTGAAACATTATCATAAGCATCATCTATTGCATCAACAACAGTCACATTAGCCTCATGGTTGCGTTCATTAGCATCTGCAGCATCGTCAGAAGTAGCACAGCCAACAACATTAACACCTGTGGCATCATTACTAGCATGTGTACCATCGTCAACAAGATAGTCATTGGTTCTAGCACTTGTAGCATCCTTGTATCATTAGCATTAACACTGATACTTGTGACATCATTAACGACGTAGCATTGTCGCGAACGTCTGAAACATTAGCATTAGTATTATGAACACCAATCTTAATTTGTGGTACCACTAGCAAGTGTGGGATCAATACCAGCTGCATCAAAATTAGCATATGTAGCATCACCACTACTTAATTTGCATCAAAATTAGCAACTGTGGCATTAGAATAGTCTAATTAGCATCATTATGGACACCTGAAATATCTCCATTAGCATTTGTAGCATCAACATTAGCACTTGTAGCATCAACATCAGTTGCATTAGGAGTAATATCCGTAGCATCATCACTGACGTCTGGAACATCGCTAGCCCAAGAATTTGCAGCTTAAACATTAGCATCTGTAGCATCCACACCAATCTCATTAGCATTATTATTGGATTCTGTAACATGATCACTAACATCAGAAACATCATTAACATTAGCACATGCAGCATCAATACTGATTTCAGTTACATCTACAATAGCATCTGTAGCATCACCAGCAGTCACATTAGCATCACAGCTATGTTCTTTAGCATCATTTCAAACATCTGAAGCATAATCATTAGTGTTATCATCTGTAGCATCAACAACAGTCACATTAGCATCACGGTTACGTTCTTTAGTATCATTGCTAACATCTGTAGCATCAACAACAGTCACATTAGCATCACGGTTACGTTCTTTAGCATCATTGCTAACATCTGTGGCATCCACAACAGTCACATTAGCATCACGGTTACGTTCTTTAGCATCATTGCTAACATCTGTAGCATCAACAATAGTCACATTAGCATCATCATTACATTTTTTAGCATCATGGTTAATATCTGAACCATTATCTGTAGCATCAACAGCAGTCACATTAGCATCATTGTTACATTCTTTACCACTGTGGCTAGCATCTGAAATGTTATCACTAGCGTTACCATCTTTAGCATCACGACTGGTTTCATCTGAATTAGCACTGGCATCTGCAACATCAACATTAGCCTCTACATCATCAACATTAGCCTGCGTAGCATCAAGTTGAGCTGAAGTTACGATCAACATCTGTAGCATCAACATTAACATTTGCAGCATCACCATTAGCATCTGTAGCATCTCTAGCATGAAGTGGAGCCTCGTTAGCATCTTTACCTTCGAATGCGTGCAGCAGCATCTCCTCTCCGATGTCCTTGTAAACCTGCCTCTGGGATGCGAAGCTGGGATCCTCGGTCTGCTCATAAACACACACATAAACACACACATAAACACAGTCCTGGTTCACAGATCCTGGTCAGTATGAATGTTTGTATCGAGTGTGTGACGGTGTGTTTGTGTGATCACCGTGGTGTGCGACCAGTAGGAGTAGTCGAAGGTGAAGTTCTTGGCTCCATCTTTGGCCTGTTTGGGGTTGGAGATACCTGGAGAAGAAAAAGAAGTCCCAGCTGAAGGTGATGACATCACACACGTTCAAGTATCTGTGTAGCAGAGTTCAGCCGGTGGCTAAAAACATATGTCTAATAATAGCCTGTGTTTATATAGCAGCAGGGTCAGAGGTCACATGACGCCCAGAGGCATTCTGGGAGAGCTGAGGCCTGATTTACTGCACCCCAGAACCAGCATTCTGCATTAAGATCAACTGGGGTTGTTAGCCTCGAGCTAACACCGGCTGTTTCTCTTTAACTTAATCATCATAGCAATCATTCCTGCAACTTTTAGTGTCATTTTTGCAACATTTTGCATCATTTAGCATAATTTTTAGCATCTTTTAGTGTCATTTTCGCAACTTTCGGTGTCACTTTTGCTACTTTTGGTGTCATTTGTGCATCTTTTGGTGTCATTTGTACAACTTTTGGTGTCATTTTGCAACGTTTAGCATGAGTTTTAGCATCTTTTAATGACATTTTTGCATCTTTTCAGTGACATTTTTGTTCTTTTAGCATAATTTTTGCACCTTTTAGTGTCACTTTGTAACATTTAGCATATTTTTTTTGCATCTTTTCTACTCTGTTAGCATTCTGCACTAAGATCAACAGGGATTGTTAGCCTCAAGCTAACGGCAGCTGTTTCTAACTTCAGCTGAAGTTCAAAGCACAACTTGGAGTGATTTTACTCTTGCTGTTTTCAAGTTGAACATCAGCAGTATTTTTTTTACATTTTAGAATATTTGCAGGAACCATAGTGACATTTTTCACACTTTGACAGAATAAACAGACAAAAACAATCATTCTATTTGGAATAAACTGTAAAGTTACTGGAGACCAAAACAAGAAGGTACATTAAGTGCCGTATTTCATTCATGAATCATTTTTTTCCAGATTTTTTCCCAGACATGCCAGCTGCACTGATGTGATTAGACAGAGCTATAAACATAGATCATTACCACATTTAATACATAACCTCTCATTTAATAGTCTCCGCCATTTTTGCATCTTTTAATCTCATTTTTGGAACATTTTGCTTAATTTTTTGATCTTTAATGTAATTTTTGCTTCTTTTTGTATCTTTTTTGCTTCTTTTAATCTCATTTTTGATTCTTTAGTATAATTTTTACTTCTTTTTGCATCATTTCTGTGAATTTTAAGGTCATCTTTTCATTTCTTCAGGTCATTTTCGTGCTGCTGCAGGTGTGTTGCTCTTACAGGTAGAGTTTCCCTGCATCTGGATCACACATTTGGCGTTGCGTCCCGTCTCTCTGGAGTTGAACGGTCGGACTCGGACCGCCACCTTCACCGATGCGCCCGCCATCTTCTAGCTCCGCCCACTCCACCTGAGGACAGCCAATCAGAGAGCACACGGTCAGAAAACAGTGAAATCAACAGACTTGTCCATTTAGTGCATCCAAAAAGAAACGGAGAAAGAAGAGACAGAAAGAAAAGGCTCAGAAACAGTGAATAGAGGATGCATTCAGCAGGGTGAAACATCTTTCTACAGCTGACAGGAAAATGATCTCTTCCTGTTATAATTACTGGCATAAAACATTTCAAGGTACTAACACAAATTCACTTTGAACCTGTTTGGAGACATTCTGTTGATAAAGTATAAATTCATCCATATCAAATTTTGAGACTTTTTAGTTTGTTTTAGTGTCCTTTTAGCTTCTTTTACTACCACGTTAGCTTGTTTTAGGGTCATTTTAGCTTCTTATAATGTCCTTTTAGCTTCTTTTAGCATCATCTTAGCTTGTTTTAGTATCATTTTAGCTCATTTTTCTGTCATTTTAGCTTCTTTTAGCGTCATTGTAGCTTCTTTGTGTGTCATTTTTGCGTCCTTTTCTGTCATTTTAGCTTCTTTTAGTGTCCTTTTGGCTTCTTTTACCATCATGTTAGCTTCTTTTAGTGTCATTAACTTCTTTTAGCATCATTTTAGCTTCTTTGTGTGTCATTTTTGCATCTTTTTCTGTCATTTTAGCTTCTTTTCATGTCATTATGTCATTTTAGCTTCTTCTGGAATCATTTTTAACTTCTTTACATGTCAATTTAGCTTTATAAATGTCATTTTAACTTCTTGTAGTGTAATTTCTGCTTTTTTTTAGTATCATTTTAGCTCCTTTTAGTGTCATTTTAGCTTCTTTTGAGATTTTAGCTGTTTTTCATATCATATTTGCTTCCTTTTTGTCAATTTAGCTTCTTTTAGTGTAATTTTAGCATCATTTTAGCTTCTTGTAGTGTCGTTTTGGCTTCTTTTAGTGTCATGAACCACAGTGAGTTGTAACGATTCAGAAGTTAACGTTCCTTCTGTTTCCAGCATCCCTTCTTTCCTTCTTTAATCAGAATAAACCCTCCCTCCACCTTCTCTCCTCCCTCCACCTTCTCTCCTCCCTCCATCCCTGGTTTTGTGGTTGAACCTCCTCTTTTCCACGTCTCCTCCCTCCACTTTATGACTTTCATTCCTTCCCGCTCTTTTATTTCTTCTCCTCCTCTTTTTCCAGCTGAGGTTTTCCTCCCCCCTCACATTCCTGCTCAACTCTCCTCCATACATTTTCCTCTCTTCTTCTTCTCTTTCTTTAAAAGCTGCTTCTTCTTCTTCCACATTCCTCTATCTGTTGTGTTTCCTCATTGCCGTGGAAACCAGAGCAGCCTCTTCCTGACCTCCATGTTTCTACGTTTCCTCTCTGAGTGTGTTTCTGTGTGTGTTACTGTGTTACTGTGTGTGTTACTGTGTTACTGTGTGTTTCTGTGTGTGTGTCTTTCTGAGTGTGTTACTGTGTTACTGTGTGTGTTTCTGTGTAATTAAGGCCTCTGTTCTCTGTAATGAAAACATTCCAACACTCTGAACATTCATCTGAAGTCAGCAGATGTTATTTTTCCCAGCTGATCGATCGACTAGTTGATAAATTATTGATCTGAATCTCTAATTGTTATCTTCAGGTTTTTTCTCGTCTACATCTGTCTGGTGTCTCTCTTAATAAATGAGTTTCTGTCTGATTGATCCAAACAAAGACCAGAATGAGAATCTTTTCTGTTTGTTGGTATTAAAGATAGATGCACTTGTCCAGGTCACGCCTCATTAAATCACGACATCAGAAACTTCCTGTGTTTCCATGGCAACTACAGACGACACACCCTCATGTAAACATAAACAAATAAAGCCTCTGACCGCAGTCACACCTGGACAGGTGAAGCAGAGACGAACACAGCTCATATTTAAATGTTTACATTCACAGCAGAGCAGAGAAACAAAGATTTACTTAATATTTTACATGTTTTGTCATTTTTGCATCACTATTGCTTCTTTATGTTCAATTTTTGCTTCTTTTTGTGTCATTTTTGTTTCTTTTTCTGCCATTTTTGTTTCTTTTTCTGTCATTTTTGCTTCTTTTGTTTAATTTTTGCTTCTTTTTCTGTAATTGTTACGTCTTTTAGTGTCTTAATCTCACTTTTGCCATTTTTGGTGTCCTTTTTGTATCTTTTAATCTAATTGTTGCTAATTTTTGCATCATTTTTGCTTCTTTTTGTGTAATTCTTGTCTTTTTGTGTCCTTTTTGCGTCTTTTTGTGTTATTTTTGCCGATTTTTGTGTCATTCTTGTATCTTTTAATCTAATTGTTGCTACTTTGTGCATCATTTTTACCACTTTAATCAAATTTTTTGCTTCTTTTCCTGTCGTTTTTGCCAGTTTTAATCTAATTTCCGCTTCTGTTAGTGTCACTTTTGCGTAATTTGTGCCACTTTTTGTGTCACTGTTGCCTCTTCTGATCTCACTCTTGTTTCTTTTTGTGTAATTTTTGCATCCTTTAATTTTATTTTTGGAACATTTTTTTTAGTTTTGCTGTGTTTCTGAATTAAATGTAATTTAAAGTGCTTCTGATGAAACACCCGGACAGTAAGTTTATGTTCAGATAAATGCTGTATTTTAGTTGATTTTATTAAAGTTAGCAGCAGGTTTTAACTGGCTCAGTTTATCTGAAACGTCTGGCGTGTTTCAGTCTGAGTTATTTCTCTGAATGAGTTCCTCCTGACCTCATTCCTGATTTAATCTCATTTCTGCTCGTCACAAACAGTTTGCTGCTCAGCGATCTTTATTCCTTTATTCAGCTGAACAATCACCAAAACAAATCATCTGACGGCTTCAGGAGCTCGTCTGAGTGGAAACACAATTAAATCTGTCACCTTTTAACAAAGCCACTGAACTAAACAAGTTTTCAGGAAACGTTTCTGGAACATTTCAACACATTTCTTATTATTAACAGTCATTTTTTTCTGATTTTTGAGAGCATTTCATTACAGATTTCTGTCAGACATATTATTAATTTTAACATCATCGTTAAAATATTTTTCATTTGGACATTTTATTGATATTTATTATAATTTATTTATTATTACTACTATTTTTAATAATATTAATCAGATGTGCTATTTATCCTAAACATTTTAAACATGTTATTTTCAAACATTTCTACATGTGCTGTTTTAAAATATTTTTATATAATAATGACATTTTGTTCATATATTTCATTTCATTTATTTTTTAAAAATGTTTTCCTTCTTAATTTTTTTAAATAAATATTTATCTGATTTTTTTTATTCCCACAGACATTTATTAATATTTTTTAATATTTATTCCCATCATACTTTTGAGTGTATATTTTTGTCTTGTAATTTTAAAAACATTCTTTTTCTTCCCTGAACATTTATTTTTCTGAGCAGTTAAAAAATGTTCTTCCCAGACATTTCTGCAAAATATTTGTCCTGATTTTTTTAAATCCATTTTTAAAAAAATATTTTGCCCTTTTTGCGCATTTTTTACAATGTTTTTGTATTTAAATACCGTAATTTTATTTTCCTTTAACATTTATAAAATAATGTTTTTGTATTTTTCCCTTAAACATAAATAGTACTAAAACAACAATAATAACAACAAAACTAATAATAATAATATTCTTTTTAACTTGACATATATGCACACACATACATGTACATGTGTGTGTGTGTGTGTGTGTGTGTGTGTGTGTGTGTCACAGTAGAGATGGCAATTCTCCTAGTAGAGACTGCGATTGACGTCTCTACTGTGACACATATATATGTCTTTTTTTTTTTACATATTTATATATTTCAAGGCATTTCTTTCCATCTTGGACATTTAAAATTTTCAGGCATTTAATGATAAACTTATCAGTCATTTTAAGAACAGTTTTCATTTTGGTGTCTTTTAATCTCACTTTTTCCACTTTTTGTGTCATTTTTGCGACTTTAATCTGACTTTTTCCACTTTTTTCTTCATTGTGTGTAACTTCAGCGTCTCTCCCTCGGCCTTCAGCCTCCGTCGGTGGAGCTGATGAAAGCTGGAGGATCATTGTGTTTCTACTGTTTGTTCTGTCAACAGACTGATGGTGGATCAGATAGAGACTGTACTCTGATCTTATTGTCTGAAGCATGAGGTGAGCAGCAGAGCGCTGACTTCACTGCACAGGCATCCACACACACACACACACACTATAACACACACACTGTAACACACACAGTAAAACTCTCTGTCTGCCTGTAGCTGAACCGGTTAGCTCAGCTGCTGCTAGTCAAACTAACCAGCTGTTTAAACACATTTTTCAGCTTCAAAGCAGCAGATTCCTGCCGTCGCTTTTCTCTTTTTTCTGAAACCAGCTGGAGGCTCTGCCAGCCAATCAGACGCCTCGGCCAGGCACAAATTACACAACAGCGGGCTGGGAGGAGGATGGAAATGGACGGTGTGCTGAGCTGCAGTCAGACGTTCTGCTAACGTGGAAATAAGCCGATAAACCAGCAGAAACAGCGCTCTGACAGAGTTTATTCAACGTTTACTGGACGCTTAGTTGACTCCACACTAACAGAGACGTCAAACTGGCAAAGAAAACGTTAAATATGGACAGAAAAATGTTAAAAAAACAGAAAGAAGTGTCACAAAGAGACACAAAGCTACCAAGATGGGACAGAAAACCAGCAAAATGTGACAAAAACAGTCAGAAATGGATTCTGAACGACCACAGAGACAGAAAACGATCAATGTGAGACACAAAATGACACAAACTAGGCAAAAAATAACCAGAAAGACACAAATTATCAAGGAAGAGACACACAACTAAACAAACTGTCCCAAATGTGGCACAAAACCACCAAAATACAGCAAAATATGACCAAAAAGTGAAGCAAAATTGACAATAAGTGTCACAAAATGGTCAGAATGTGAAAAAAATAACCACAAGAAGACAAAACAGCAACACGGAGACATAAGAGCATCAAAACCAGACAGGAAAGGTCCCAAATGTGATGCAAAACCACCAAAATGGGACAAAAACTCACCACAAAGAGACAGAAAACTATTAATATGAGACACAATGACAAACATTCTGCCAGAAACAACCATAAAGAGACAAAGTGGCAAAAAAGAGACACAAAACCACCAAAACCAGGCAGAAAATGTCCCAAATGTGACACAAAACCACCAGAATGGAACAAAAAACAGCCAAGAAGAGATGAAAATGACCACAAATACACAGAGAATTAAAAATATAAGACATAAAATGGGTAAAATGGGACAAAAACTAAACAAACATTAAAAACAAACGACAAATATTCGGCAAATAATAACAATGAAGAGACAAACTGGCAAGTAAAAGACACAAAATAAACACCAGGTGTCACAAACTGACCAGAAAAAATAACCACATCTGGCAATAAATACAGAAACTGACCAAAACCAGACAAAAAATGTCCCAAATGTGACACAAAATCAGCAAAACGTAACATAAAACGACCGCAAAGAGACACAGAATGACCACAAATACAGACCAAACGAAAAATATAAGACATTAACTGACAAAAACAGGACAGAAAACAACCACAAAGAGACAAACGGTCAACACAGAGACACAAAATCACCCAAACCAGACAGAAAATGCTTTGTGTAATAATCCTTCATAACCACAGCTCGTTTTTATCCAGTATTTCTTATTTTACATCTAAAGCAGCCGTTTAACCACCAGGACGTCTGAGGAAGCTTCACATCACATTAGTTACTATTTGTGTTTTTATTTTAAATCAACTGAATCTGTCGGCAGATTTTATTCAGATTCAGATCAGTGATAAAAACAGTTAAAAAAGACCTGAGATAAAATAAATAAGTCACAGATAAATACTGGAGCAGTGAATGAGCATAAATAAGTGAAAACAGAGTAAAAAGTAAGGAGTGTTGATGTTGTCAATCTACGCCGTAAGTCAGAACTCACATCCGTACATAAACACAGCAGGTCCTCGACTTACAGCGCTCCATTGTTATGTCTGAACTGGTTACTGGAACTAGTTGATGAGCGGATGAATACGTCGTCACAGCGCTATCAGACGCTTTGTTTCCATTCTCTGGTTGTTCTCCACCTTGGATTGTTCTACATTCTCTAACTTTCTGTCCATTACGGCTCCCAGCATAAGTCAGACTTCTGATGCTGGAAGAAAAGGAAAGCGTCTCCATGGAAGTGAAACTAGAATAAAATGGTGAAGAACATCTTCTCCCAGCAGCCCAGAGTGGACAACAACCACAGCAGGAAAGGTCAGGAACCGTCTCTTTCTTTATCGTTACTGAACAGAGTTTTATGTCCTAGATCATGATTATAACGCTGTGTTAGCGGAGCAGGGACAGGACTATTGATTATTGATCAGAACCTGATCAGATCAGAGGAGATGACTCAGACTGACGGCTGCATGTGGAGGGATCAGAGGAGGAATGTGACAATGAATGGTCTGCACACCACACACACTAAAACACACACACTAAAACACACACACACACACTAAAACACACACACACTAAAGAGACTAAAGAACACACAGCACCTCCCTCTTCCTAAAGATAGCCGACAGCCTCTGAAGAACATTTTAACCGTTTGATCACATGACAAAGAGCCTCGTGCTGCCTTCAGGTGCTGCAGGAAACATCAGCGCTGCAGACAGACAGACGGACAGACGGACGGACGGACGTCTCGTTTCACTGCTTGGACAAAAACCAACCACAAAGAGACACAAAAACCAGCAAAACCAGACAGAAAATGTCCCAAATGTGACATAAAACCACCAAAATAGGACATAAAATGACAATAAAGGGACGTAAAAACACCACAAATACACAGAAAATGGAAAATATGAGACACAAAAAGGCCAAAATGGAATAAAAAATAACCACAAAGAGACTAGTTGGTGAGAATGAGATGGAAACTGATCAAAACCAGACAGAAAATGTCCCAAATGTGACACAAAAACACCAAAATGGAACAATACAGGAAAATAAAGACACACAAAAATACATACAAAATGAACGTCTGTCACAAAAAGGTGAGAATTTGACAAAAGCCGACCACAAAGAGACACAAACTGACAAACATTCTGCAAAAAATAACCATAAAGAGAAAAACTGTCAAGAAAGAGATGCAAAAAAATCACAGAAATCAGACGGAAAATGTGCCAAATGTGACATAAAACCATCAAAATGGACCAAAAACAGCCATAAACAGATGTGAAACTATCAATATGTGTCAAAAAATGGACAGAATGGGACAAAAAAATAACCACAAAGAGACAAAATATCAACACAGAGACACAAAACCTATAGAACCAGACATAAAATGTCCCAAATGTGACATAAAACCATCAAAATGGACCAAAAACAGCTAGAAAGAGACACAAAACAACAAATATGTGACAGAATATGGGACCAAAATAACCCCAAAGAGAGCAGCTGGTGAGAATGAGATGGAAACTGACCAACACCAAACATAAAATGTACCAAAGGAGACACAAAACCACCAAGATGGCACAAAAAACACCAAAAAGAGATGCACAACGAACAACACTAAACACAAAACAACCACAAAGAGACCAGTTATCAACACAGAGACACAAAAACACCAAAACTACATAAAAAATGCCGTAAAGGTGACATAAAACCTCCACAAAGGGACGCAAAAC
The DNA here is from genome assembly GCF_021347895.1 of Acanthochromis polyacanthus. Taxonomy (NCBI): domain Eukaryota; kingdom Metazoa; phylum Chordata; class Actinopteri; family Pomacentridae; genus Acanthochromis; species Acanthochromis polyacanthus. The sequence goes on from NC_067136.1 coordinate 677,712, forward strand.
GACCATAAAGAGACGCAAAACGACCATAAAGAGACGCAAAACGACCACAAAGAGACGCAAAACGACCAGAAAGAGACGCAAAACGACCATAAAGAGACGTAAAACGACCATAAAGAGACGTAAAACGACCATAAAGAGACGCAAAACGACCATAAAGAGACGCAAAACGACCATAAAGAGACGTAAAACGACCATAAAGAGACGCAAAACGACCATAAAGAGACGCAAAACGACCACAAAGAGACGCAAAACGACCACAAAGAGACGCAAAACGACCATAAAGAGACGTAAAACGACCATAAAGAGACGCAAAACGACCACACACACAAAGAACAGGTCCAGAGATGCCTTCAGGTGCTGTGGGAAATACAGAAGTAAGAGTCTGTTTTAACTTTAAATCTACAGAGGAGTTCATTTATTAGATTATTATCAAACATTTGGGTGGAATTGGGAGAAGACTGTCTTTTTAATTTTAAATATAAATATTGTACCAAATGAATCCGTTAAGTCTGGAAATATTTGAACGTTTACGTCTCTTAGAATCTAAATGAACTTTTCAGACACTTTATTCTCTGTAAATATATTTTATGATGTTTACTTTTAAGACATTTTCTGATTTTTGTGTTTTTTTAAGCTTCCGCTAATTTGAAGAAACTTTCCTGTTTGTTAAATGTTTTTTTTTCCTGAGAGTTTTTTGACATTTGGTTCAGATTCTGATGACGTTAAATTTAAAAGTTTGCGTCGATTTCAGGGCTTTAAACTCTAAACGTTTTTCTGACATTTATCTCTCTAATAAAACAGATTCTTGTGGCGCTCCAGGAGCAGAGAATCGGTGGTTCACGGTTCCTCCTCGTGTTTAATCTGTGATTTTAACGCTGATAAACGACGTGACGAGCAGAAGATCAGGATCAGACCAGCAGCAGACGAAAGACGCTTCCTCTGGTTTGGTTCATTTCCAGTTAAACCTCAAACTAAATCAGAATTTCATGAAACATAAAACAAATGTCAGAGAACATACACACATGTAAGAATATTTTGAGGGGAGAAAAACAAAAAATATAAGAAAAATGTCTGAAAATTATAAAATGTAACAAAATGTCAAAAAAATACCACATCTCTGAGGGTAAAAAAAAGAAGAAAATGTCAGAAAATTGTCTAAAAATAATTTAAAAATAAAAACATCTAAATCAAATTTAATAAAATATTATTAAAATGTCCAAAATTAAATCAATTATAAAATTCCTGAGAGGAAAAGAGCAAAATATAAGAAAAATGTCAAAATAATTGCATGAATTTGTAAATATAACTCATCAAAAAACATTTAGACAAAATGTGAAATATAAAATATTATTTAAAAAATCTGAGGATGAAAAAATGAAAAAAAAAGTCAAATAATGGTTAAATAAATAAAATAAAATGTTTAAATAGAATTTTATAAAACATTAACTGTCAGAAAATATACATATGTGTAAAAATAAAAGGAAAAAATAAATAAAAAATAGATAAAAACTGTCAGAATATTGTTGGAAACATTTAAATAAAATTTAATAAAATGTGCAAAAAATCTCTGAGTTAAAAATTTTTATAAAATGTCAGAAAATTGTCTAAAAATGTTTTTATTAAAAAAAAAAAAATTAAATAAATATCAAAATGTTAAAAATACATATTAATAAAATCTGAAGGGGAAAAAAGGAGCAAAATAAATGAAAAACGTCTGAATATTTGCATAAACTTTTAAAAAGAATTTATAAAAAAATAAACAGAAAAATCTAAAATATCATTCAGAAAATTTAAAGGGGAAAAAATTATGAGAAGTCCCCCCAAAAAATCAAAACACATAGTTAAAATTTTAAAAATCTCATTAATACACAAAAGAAAAATGTCAGAAAAGATGTAGAAACTTTGAAGTTAAATTCCAGAAAACATGCATTAAATGTTCAATAAAATGTTCATAAAAAAGATTAATTCAAAGATATAACTGATTTAATTTCTACAGTGAAACTTCAGATAATTATGGAGTTTTTTCTGATTATTTTCAGACTAAATGTCAGATAATAATCCAGTAAATCATCAGATAATAATCCAGTAAATCATCGGATAATAATCCAGTAAATCATCGGATAATAATCCAGTAAATCATCGGATAATAATCCAGTAAATCATCGGATAATAATCCAGTAAATCATCAGATAATAATCCAGTAAATCATCAGATAATAATCCAGTAAATCATCGGATAATAATCCAGTAAATCATCGGATAATAATCCAGTAAATCATCAGATAATAATCCAGTAAATCATCAGATAATAATCCAGTAAATCATCGGATAATAATCCAGTAAATCATCAGATAATAATCCAGTAAATCATCAGATAATAATCCAGTAAATCCTGTCCTGTCGTGGTCATCAGCTGCTCTGTTGGTTCGTCTACTTTCTGTTTGTCAGATAACCAGTGTGTGTTTGGTTCAAGGTTCACCTGCAGACGACACGTGACTCAACGTTCCTCACCTGGAGAACACACACCTTCATCTGCCGGCTTTATGAGGACGATTAGTGTCTGACTGAAGTCTAAAGGAGCCGAAACGTCCTCAGAGACGCAATGAATCACAGAGGTCCTCACAAGGACACAACACACACACTAAACACACACACACACTAGAATCACAACAAAAAGATGCCAAAGAGCAACAAAAAATGTGAGATTATGAGAAAAACAAGCAACATTTACCACAAAAAGACACAACGTCACGACAAAAAGCCATTAAATTACCACAAAAAGTTACAAAAAGTCACAAAGTTACCACAAAAAGACAAAATCCCAACAAAAAAGATGCCAAAGAACCACAATAAATGTGAAATTGTCATAAAAGCGGGTAAAAATTACCACAAAGTCACTAAATTAGCACAAAAAGACATTAAATTATCACACAAATGTACCAAGTTACCACAAAAAGTCCCAAAATTAACACAAGAAGTCACAAAAATGTACGAAATTACAACAAAGTCAAACAAATGTACTGTTACCACAAAAAGTCCCAAAATTAACACAAGAAGTCACAAAAATGTACGAAATTACAACAAAGTCAAACAAATGTACTGTTACCACAAAAAGTCCCAAAATTAACACACACACACAAATGGTAGAATTTCAACAAAAAGACGCCAAAGAACCACAATAAATGTGAAATGAGCACAAAAAGTCACACAAACACACTTTATGAACACAAACACTCCATGATGACTGTAGTGTTACTGAATAACATCAATCCAACAACATGCTGCTAAAAATACACACTCACACTCTCTAACACACACACAGACACACACACTCACACTCTCTAACACACACACACTCAGACACACACAGAGACACACACTCAGACACACACTCGGATAGCTGGCATTCTTTTAGCGCTTCATGCTAACTTTAGCTGCAGAGAGCAGAGCAGTCTGACTACGACAGGAGGAGGACTGGTTGGTCAGTCTGAAGACACAACAACAACAACACAACAGTAAACAACAACAGTAAACAACAACAGCAGCAGCTGACAGCTCCAGGTGAACCTGCTCTGAATGATCCAGGTCATAGATTCCGTAGAAAATAACTAATAAATCTGATTCTTCTCTGTCTTCCTTCAGCTCTGCTCTCTGATGTTTGATTTCCTTTTTTAACCGTTTTTCTGCTTTCATCTGATTTTTTCTCCGTTCAGGCGTAAAGTTTTCATTTTATGCTGCTTTAATCTGATCGGATGAATAAAATTAAAGGTAAAACCCGGACTTACTGCATTAAAGAGATTTAAAACACACAGAAAATAAATATAAGAAATAATAAATACAGAGAATAAAACAAGGAAAGTGTTAATGTGAGAGTAGAATTATTAAATAAACACAGAAAATAAATATAAGAAATAATAAATACAGAGAATAAAACAAGGGAAGCGTTCATGTGAGTAGAATTATTAAATAAACACAGAAAATAAATATAAGAAATAATAAATACAGAGAATAAAACAAGAGAAGTGTTCATGTGAGTAGAATTATTAAATAAACACAGAAAATAAATATAAGAAATAATAAATACAGAGAATAAAACAAGGGAAGCGTTCATGTGAGTAGAATTATTAAATAAACACAGAAAATAAATATAAGAAATAATAAATACAGAGAATAAAACAAGGAAAGTGTTAATGTGAGAGTAGAATTATTAAATAAACACAGAAAATAAATATAAGAAATAATAAATACAGAGAATAAAACAAGGGAAGCGTTCATGTGAGTAGAATTATTAAATAAACACAGAAAATAAATATAAGAAATAATAAATACAGAGAATAAAACAAGGAAAGTGTTAATGTGAGAGTAGAATTATTAAATAAACACAGAAAATAAATATAAGAAATAATAAATACAGAGAATAAAACAAGGGAAGCGTTCATGTGAGTAGAATTATTAAATAAACACAGAAAATAAATATAAGAAATAATAAATACAGAGAATAAAACAAGGGAAGCGTTCATGTGAGAACAGAATTATTAAATAAACAGAAAACGCCTCCAATCATTTCTGATTTTACAGTTTTTATCATTTTAAACTAAATATTTATTGAAAAATATTCAAACATCATGTAAATATTTCCATTTTAGTTTGGACATTTTGATTTTATTGAATTAAATTTGAACATCTTTTTGTTTTGCTTTTTTAATTTATTTTGAAAAACATTTTTTTTTTCAGTTTTCTGAGATTGTTTTATTTTAAATTCGTTTTTGCTTAATTATTTTTATTTTTATTTTATTTTTTACCATTTTTGACATTTTCTGACATTTTTTATAAATTTTTTTTTAATTTTTATTAATTAAATTCTATTTCCAGTTTCTATTTTTCTATTTTGCTCCATTTTTACCCCAGACATTTTTAAAAATACTTTTTGACGTTGTTTATTTTATTAAATTGTACCTGAACATCTTTCTGTTTTGATTTTTATTTTTTAAAACATTTTTAGAATTTAATTCTTTTTAACACTGAGAGATTTGACTATTTTTGACATTTTATTAAATTTAATTTCAATATTTCAAACAATTTTCAGACGTTTCTGTATTTTATTCTCATCAAAATATTTTTATTTCTTGGTATATTTTTACATTTTGTTTGTATTTTTATGAAACTTTAGAGGATTATGTTTGTTGTTTTTTAACCATCAGAGATTTATTCTTTTTTTTTTTTTACATTTGATTACTTTTAAACTCAGATTTTATTGTTAATAAATATATTTTTAGATATTTCATGAAGTTTTACTGAAGTGTTTCTACCAGTTTTCTGACATTTTATTCTTTTATTCTTTTAGATTCATGTAAACTCCAAATTCTTCACTTTAGAACCAGAAAAACATAAAAATGCGAAGTTTATCTGATTTTATTTTATAAAATTTGATATGAAGTAAACGATAACCATAATTATGTACTGAATTAAAAATCCGTTTTCACAAGTTTTCCTGTTTTAACGTCCAGGTTTAGTTTTGATGTTTTAAATCTTTTTTTTAAGTTTTGTTTCATTAATATTCTGTGTATTAGTTCATTAATATTCAGAGTTTGTTGGGTAAATATTTCTATTTTCTGCATTTACGTCCACATTTCTCTGGTATTTAGACTGTTGATATTGTGGTGCATTAGTATTCATTAATATTTATGTTTTTAATGTTTGGTGTTTTAATATTTCAGTTTCTGACAATGTGGTTCTTTAATACAATGCTTTTTAAAAGTGTAAAAATTAAGGTTTTTCAAACTATTTGAATGGATTAAATTGAAGTTTTTAATGTATTTATGTGTTAAACTGAAGTTTTTTCATGTTTTTCTGGATTACAGGCCAGGTTTAGGAGTTTCTATTGATCAGTGTGAAGGTTGTTAGTATTGAAGTGTTTTATCGAAGTTTTAAAGTATTTTCTGTGTTTTATTGAAGTTTTAAAGTATTTTCTGTGTTTTATTGAAGTTTTAAAGTATTTTCTGTGTTTTATTGAAGTGTTGAAGTATTTTCTGTGTTTTATTGAAGTTTTAAAGTATTTTCTGTGTTTTATTGAAGTGTTGACGTATCTTTCTGTTAAATTGAAGTTTTCTAAAGTTTTTTTTCCCTTCTAACCGGATAAATCCGGAAAACCGTTAATCTGAGCTGCTGCAGTTTAGCTCCCGGTAGACGGACCGTCCCGGTAGACGGTCCACCGGGCTACAGGTGTTTCTGGTCGTTACCGGAGGATGACTCACCTCTACCGGGGAAACTGTCTCGTGGAGGCCACGCGCTGCTCCGGTCACAGGGCGTCCATGTCCCGGTAAACGGAACGACGAACGGACGGTGGGTCCCGCTGCCGGTCCTACGGCTGGTTCCGGTGCGGGCCTGTCGGTACCGGGGTGGGGGGGAGCTGGGTGGGGGCGCTGCTGCGTCCCGTCAAACTAAAGTTATCCTCCGGTCTATCCGGCTCTTTCCCGGTGTACCGGCGGCGGCGGCGGCTCCCTCACAACTTTTCTCCGGGCTGACGTCACCGTCCGGTAACGGCGGCCGTCGGCGGACGGAGTAACACGGTGAACCGGGGCAGGAAAGTTGAGGCCCGCCGGCAGGGCGGTGAATCACGGCAGGTCCGGTCGCTGAAACTCGGTAATCCGGCGGCTGGACCGGCGGCAGGCGGTCGGTGAGAGGGCCGGCGGCGGGGAGGGGGGGTCTACCGGAGCACCGGCACGGAGCGGACAGGTTTAACGGAAAACGGAGGACAGGAAAGACCGGAGGGGGAGGACGGGCTGGCCGGTGGCCTGGCCGCGCGGCGCTGAGTGCGTGTGACTACGGGCGCGTCCCCGTGACGGAGCGCAGAGCCCCGCCCCTCCTGCTGTGGGTGACCGCGCACTGCTGCTGTGATCTGGCAGAGAGATCACTCCTCTTGGAAAACTGAGACCGAAAATAACTGAACGTCAGTATTACTAAACCAAAACTACAATAATATGAGTATTAATGCATCAAAACTATAATAATATGAGTATTAATACACCAAAACTGCACTAATATAAGTATTAATACACCAAAACTACAACAATATAAGTATAAAAACATGACAACTACAATAAATGAATATTACTATAACAAACTACAATAATATGAGTATTAAAACACAAAATCTTCAAAGACTCAGTACATGAAAACTACAAAACTGAATATTAATACACCAAAAGTACAGTATTCTGAGTACTTACGACAAAACTACAATAACATGAGCATTAATGCACCAAAACTACAGTAATCTGAATATAAGGTTGTACTATTTGTACTGCTAGGTTGTAGTATTTCTACTGCTGCTTTGTAGTATTTCTACTGTTCGGTTGTAGTATTTCTATTGTCAGTTTGTAGTAACACACACAGAAACACACACTGAAACACACATAGAAACACACACTGAAACACACACTGAAACACACACACATACACACATGGAAACACACACAGAAACACACTCACTGAAATACACATAGAAACACACACTGAAACACACATAGAAACACACACAGAAACACACACAGAAACACACACTGAAACACACATAGAAACACACAGAAACACACACAGAAACACACACTGAAACACACAGAGAAACACACACTGAAACACACAGAGAAACACACACTGAAACACACACAGAAACACACACTGAAACACACAGAGAAACACACACTGAAACACACATAGAAACACACAAACACACATAGAAACACACTAACACACACTGAAACACTCACAAACACACACACAAACATAAACACACATAAACACGTCTATGTGTTAACTGTGGCCCACTCTGAGGTGATGAATCTTCAGCTCCTCCTGCTGGATAGAACTTTAACTGCAGTTTGTTTGACTTCACCACATGTTTATATGTAATATGTAAACCAGCATATACATATTGTAGCACTGAGAGGCGACTTAAGGCAGGAAATGACGAGGGATCTTGACGTTAACACACCAGGCTTTATTGTCTCTACCACAATAAGCACTCCAGAACTCACACCTACCGGCTCGCAGGCCAAAGTCACTCCTCCCACAACCCCCCTGAGCCACGGTACACATCAAAACAACGAAACACACAGACTGAACTCAGAACATAGAACGTGAACTAACCAAATGCAACCAGGAATAAAAGAACGTCCCAAACACACAAACAACCCCATAAACAAACCCCAAAGAACACAGAATTTCCCCCATGATGCATAGCGGCCCCCCTATCCGGAACACAGTCACAGCAGCAACCACGGCCACTACAATATATATACACACATGCAGTGTTTCCTCTGCATTCATTCAGGAGTGGTGGGCCGGCATTCCTAAATCCTAGTCGCTGCTCCTTCAGTTTTCCTTTTTTTTCTTAATTGTCTCAAACACACCATCGCCATGTCTCCACCTTCACAGCAGAGTCCTGCACTGTGTTGGGTACTGGTGAGTACTAAGGTAAACTACAGATAAGTATCTTTCTCAGTATCTACTCTTTGGTACATCGGGTTACTATGACGTTAATTACTTGAAAGTGACGTCACATCAAGCATCCAGGCAGCAGGTCAGTCAGAGAAGTGTCATCTTGGAAAATAAGGCAGCGGCTTACCGGAGAAAAGCCATTAGCTTAAGATAACTCATAACAGATTTTACAAGCTAAACAGACATTCTCTAAATACTGGTGTCTAACTAACGTTACGTAGTATATCGGTAGCTTCAGGTAATTGGGCCCGGTGCCAACTCAGTGTCTAACGTGAGTAAACTATTGATAGCATTAAGCTAATATCTGCATGATGTAACTGCTGACTGCAATTTCAGATGAGTTTGTTCAAATATTTCTTTTTTAAGTTACATTTAGCCTTTAAAAAGCTATTTTTAACTGCACGTTCAATAAATAGGTTGTACAAGTAAAATCTGAAGTCAAGTGTGGGGTCGGCATAGCTCAGTGGGTAGAGTGGCTGTCTTGTAACTGGAAGGTTGCCGGTTCGATCCTCGGCCCGTCGTGCTCATGTCAAGGTGTCCCTGAGAAAGACACCAAACCTAATTGCTCCTGGTGGGTCGTGGTTAGCGCCTTGCATGGCAGCTTCTGCCATTGGTGTGTGAATGTGACGTATAATGTAATGCTATATAAATACTACCATTTACCAAGTGTCATTTGTTCACACCACCACAACTCCCTGGAGAGCCTGTTGCTGCTGCTGAAATAAATCCTAGAGGAAACACGTGAGTAGAAATTCAGTTTCATGAGAACTTTATATTTGAGTGAAGATATGCATTTTTCTGTCCATTGCTTAATTATAATCTGTACCATCTTGTGTTTCTGTGTGTAATATCTGACTGTTTGTAGGGGATATTTCATCTTCATGCATTACTTTAATTTTATGTGTAATATTTGACCACCATGTTCACAGCTGAACCTCACACAGTCTCTGGCTAAAGTCTTGTCACATGAGGACAATGTCACTTAAAATGGCGTACAACTGGATTTAAAATCAATCAGTGTGTCAGGAGAACTCTCCAGTGGAATCCTGACTTCTCCAAATCAACACTCAGAGTCGTCTCTCAATTCAAAGCAAAGTTTGACTTGTAGAAATCAGTCAACATGAAGACAGCTCAATCTGGACAATGACTGGTGAAGGTGGAAAACAGTGTAGCTTTTATACAGGCACATTAGCATGGATTTAATGTCGAGGGCTTTCACCGTAATACCTTGGTGCAAAATGAAACCATCACGGGGTGTCCAGATGTTCATAGCTGGGTAGAGTTCAGAACATCTGGTTTTACAAGGACAAAAGTCTGGTCCTGTCTTTAAATGATTCAACCAATCACAGATTAGAACTTCACCTGTGGCAGATACTGTAATTAACTCATATCCAGGTGTTATAAAAAGAACCCCAGAACATCAGACCTTCATGTGAAGTCCATCCTGTCCTCTGACAACATGCTGAAGATCCAACCAAAGACCATCAAGAACCTGAAGACCCAGTCTGCTGCTGAGGAAAGAGGACATCTTTAATGCATCCAAATGTCAAGTGGAGAAGATAAGAAAACGATCTGAAGAAGCTGGTGACGTTCGTGACAAGCCCAGGTCAGGTAGACCCATTAGACAACCGTTAGAGAAGACTGTTTGTTGCTTCGATGGTCCAGGATCAGCCACTTATCAACTGGTCACCAGAAACCCCCATATCTACTAGAACAGGCAGTGGACTCCATGGACGAATCAGTGCTCAGAAACCAGTGTTGAACAGAAGACAACAAGAAAATTGTGTTGCATTTGACAATGGAAAAGTGTCAGAAGATCGATTTTTTCTGATGAATCATGCATCCCAATCAACACAAATGCTGCAGAAGACCTGATCGAACCCACATGGACCCAAGATTCCCCAGAAAACAGCCAAGTTTGGTGGAGGAGAGGTCCTGGTTTGGGGTGACTGTCACAAGAACAGACAGGACTCGAACAGAGAACCACGCTACCGAGGCAGAGATGGAATTGAAAGATATTTATTATAAGGCAGAGGAGGGTGGAGATGGTGGATGACTGGCCGGAGAGTGAGTCGGAGGGAATGGGAGTGAGTCCGGATGGGCAGAACTTGAGCCGGGGATCGGCGGCTGTCACGGTTCCGTGAGGAGGGGGGAACAGAGTGCGGCGCTGGGCGATATGGGATCCCTGGCTGCAGGTAGCAAGTCGGGGAACGAGGAACCACTGAGGAAGGGAAAACCCACAGGGCAGGAATGAGCCGTACAGAGGCGATCTAGGCAGGTTCGGATCCAGAACTGGGCCGGGATGTAGCAGGTGGGTTTGGAGGTGTCAGGAGGAGGGGGAGAAGGGGTCAGGCAGGATCTCTGAGGGAGCTCAGTCCAGGAAGGGGTTCCAGCAGGGTCCAATAGGCGGAGGTCCGGGCAGTCGGTTCTGGCAAGGCAAGGAGGAGAAAACAGGATTAGTGAAGAATCACTTTTACTTAAGACGAGAAGGCTAGAGAGCTACTGACTGCATACGTCGAGTACAACAATCTGGCAGGGTTTGGAAGGTTCAGCCGGTCTTCATTGCAGAGGTGTAATTAGTGGAATGGATTCCAGCTCCCCAGACTCCGGAGATGTGACTGATTGTCAGAATGAAGACAGCTGTGGCTTTGCGTCACTCGGTGCCCTGCTGGAACGAGAGGGAGAGAGAACTAGGAGGAGAGCAAAGGAGAGAGATAGATAGGATGGGGGTATTAGGGGGTGTCAGGTAGGAATGGGGGTGAGGGGAGAGCCCTGACAGTGACATCCAGTATGGAGGTGTAGGAGAGATTTGCAGAGTGGATGGAAACATCAACAGCCTGAAGCATCAAGAAGTTCTTACTGCCCGTTACATCCCAAACCACAAGATAGAGTAAATACTTCAGACTCCACATCAAAGTTCCTGAGAGCAAAGAAGGTCCAGATGGTCCAGGATTGGTCAGCCCAATTACCTGACATGAACGTCTTGAAGCATGAAGAGTAAGATGCAAGCTTGGAAGATGAAACCGTAGCATCTTGATGAACTCTGGGAGTCCTGCTGTTCCAGGAGACTTCATCAGTGAGTTATTTCAGTTGTTGGGGAGAAGTAGGGATGGAGTCGTCCAAGCACATGGGACTCATAGACGATATCAATTATTTTTGTGGTCTTAATGTTCTGATGTTATTGTGGCTCAATGATAAATGGAATCAATGATAAAACTCAATGAATGATGCTAAACTTTATTTTGGTAGAACAAGCATCATCTAGGGGGCTTTGACTTTCATATAAACATTTCTGATTTCAATTAATCAGCTATGAGTCAAGCTGTTATTTGTTGTTCCTACAATGTGGACAAGACTTTTGTCAGAGAATGTATTTGTGATTTAAACATCGGCATCATATATTTATAAAGTAAACCTGAGATTAATGTGTTGTGGATGGAGATAAAACAAGCTTCCTATAGGGACTACTTTCACAGGCGGATGGATCCACATCTCCAGCAAAACAATGAATTCAATGTGGCATCAAAGGTTAAAAATCAGTGAAATATTAAGAAGTTAGAAAGTGTTCAAACTGTGGAAATAAGAGCAATTTTGTATTATATATATACACACGTGGACAAAATTGTTGGTACCCCTCAGTTAAAGAAGGAAAAACCCACAATTCTCACTGAAATCACTTGAAACTCACAAAAGTAACAATAAATAAAAATTTATTGAAAATTAAATAATCAAAATCAGCCATCACTTTTGAATTGTTGATTAACATAATTATTTAAAAAAACAAACTAATGAAATAGGGCTGGACAAAAATGATGGTACCCATAACTTAATATTTTGTTGCACAACCTTTTGAGGCAATCACTGCAATTAAACGATTTCTGTATTTGTCAATGAGCGTTCTGCAGCTGTCAACAGGTATTTTGGCCCACTCCTCATGAGCAAACAGCTCCAGTTGTCTCAGGTTTGATGGGTGTCTTCTCCAAATGGCATGTTTCAGCTCCTTCCACATATGTTCAATGGGATTCAGATCTGGGCTCATAGAAGGCCACTTTAGAATAGTCCAACGCTTTTCTCTCAGCCATTCTTGGGTGTTTTTGGCTGTGTGTTTTGGATCGTTGTCCTGTTGGAAGACCCATGACCTGCGACTGAGACCAAGCTTTCTGACACAAGGCAGCACATTTCTCTCCAGAATGCCTTGATAGTCTTCAGATTTCATCGTACCTTGCACACTTTCAAGACACCCTGTGCCAGATGCAGCAAAGCAGCCCCAAAACATTACTGAGCCTCCTCCATGTTTCACCGTAGGGACAGTGTTCTTTTCTTCGTATGCTTGGTTTTTGAGTCTATGAACATAGAGTTGATGTGCCTTACCAAAAAGCTCCAGTTTGGTCTCATCTGTCCAAAGGACATTCTCCCAGAAGCTTTGTGGCTTGTCAACATGCATTTTTGCAAATTCCAGTCTGGCTTTTTTATGAGTTTTTTTCAGCAGTGGTGTCCTCCTTGGTCGTCTCCCATGAAGTCCACTTTGGCTCAAACAACGACGAATGGTGCGATCTGACACTGATGTACCTTGGCCTTGGAGTTCACCTTTAATTTCTTTGGAGGTTGCTCTGGGCTCTTTGGATACAATTCCAACGATCCGTCTCTTCAATTTGTCATCAATTTTCCTCTTGCGGCCACGTCCAGGGAGGTTGGCTACTGTCCCGTGGGTCTTGAACTTCTGAATAATATGAGCCACTGTTGTCACAGGAACTTCAAGCTGTTTAGAGATGGTCTTATAGCCTTTACCTTTAAGATGTTTGTCTATAATTTTTTTCCGGATGTCCTGGGACAATTCTCTCCTTCGCTTTCTGTTGTCCATGTTCAGTGTGGTACACACCTTTTCACCAAACAGCAGGGTGACTACTTGTCTCCCTTTAAATAGTCAGACTGACTGATTATGAGTTTGGAAACACCTGTGATGTCAATTAAATGACACACCTGAGTTAATCATGTCACTCTGGTCAAATAGTTTTCAATCTTTTATAGAGGTACCATCATTTTTGTCCAGGCCTGTTTCATTAGTTTGTTTTTTTAAATAATTATGTTAATCAACAATTCAAAAGTAATGGCTGTTTTTGATTATTTAATTTTCAATAAATTTTTATTTATTGTTACTTTTGTGAGTTTCAAGTGATTTCAGTGAGAATTGTGGGTTTTTCCTTCTTTAACTGAGGGGTACCAACAATTTTGTCCACGTGTGTATATATATATATATATATATATATATATATATATATATATATATATATATATATATATATATATATATATTTAAATATATAGATACTGACAGTGAATAGAAACTTTGAGGTAGAAATGTACGCAGAATTCTACTTGTAGGGGGGTTGTAATTATTCATTGTGGATTTACTGATGATCTAGTGCCCTGGTAGTTGAGATAATGATGAGTTGTCATTTTGTCATGATTCATTGCACATGGGTTGGTCACTTTGCAAAAGTGAACAAAATACACACCAAGCAATACTCAGTGAGTATCTGCACAATGTGAGAATGGGTTTGAAGGCCTATATAAAGGCCCAAAAAAGGCCACCATTGTTAGTCCAGTGAACAGCATCATGCCGCGTCTATCACATGAACAACGTCTCCGGGCACTGGGTATGGTGGAGGCCGCTTTGAGCTACAGTGATGTATCCAGGCGTATGGGCTGTTCCCAACCCACAATCAGAAGCCCGGTCCAAAGCATGCGCCGACGGATTGCTGCCTGCATCCAAGCAAACGGAGGCCGTACTCGGTATTGACTGTTGTGACTTTGTGTTTGGCAGATGCCGTTTTCTTTTGTGAAATTCTTTATTTTGAAATCATTCTTGAAATTTTAGATTTTTGTTTCTGTATGCCAATATGCTAAACAAATGATTCATATGAAGAAAATCCAGTTTCGGGCTTCAAAATAAAAATTATGTTGAAAAATATGGTCTCAAAGTTTCTATTGACTGTAAGTCTATATATATATATATATATGTATGTATATTTCACAATTTTGTATAATATTGTAAAATAATGACATTTTCAGATCATTTGAATGAAGTAAATCCATAAACAGCCTTAATTTGATATTACCCGTGATTTAAAAACAAGAAAAACAATGATTTACCATTTTCATACTTCATATACATAACAGCAGTTGAGTGTAAAATAATGATTTTTATGTGGATTTAAATACAGAACATCAGGTCATGACTATTTACAGTTTTGGTCAACATGTAAATTTGCATTTTTTTCCTGTGATTTCACTGGTTATTATCTTTAGTTTAACAAAAAATGGTAAATCTGTGAAATAATAAGTCAGTAGTTAAATAAACACAATTCCATGTTGTATTGTTGACAGTGAATAACTGCAGTGATCCTGCAGAGGGCAGCGTTACTCTGTGAGACTCTACCGCTGCTCACCAGCCGGGACTGAAATACAAGGAATCCTCTCTGCTTCAGAACGTAAAGAGATTATAGACCTGAACTTGTATGAAGACCAAACAGCAGTTTAACAGAGGAAACACACAAAGAAACACAAAAACACACAAAAATAACCACAAACCCAAACAAAAACACCACAAAGGGACGCAAAACAACCACAGAGACACAAAACAACCACAGAGACACAAGTAGTCCACAAAGAGACACAAGTAGTCCACAAAGACACACAAAACAACCACAAAGAGGCACAAATCGTTCACAAAGAGACACAAAACAAGCACAAACTGACACAAGACAACCACAGAGACACAAAACAACCACAAAGAGACACAAAATGTCCGCAAACAGACACAAAACAACCACAAAGAGACACAAAACAACCACAAAGAGACACAAAACAGAGACAAATAACATCAAAAAATGCACAATATCTCCAAAATTCTGTATCCTTGTAATTGTTTTGTGTGAGTTTGAGGTTGTTTTGTGTCTTTGGTCATTTTTTTGTCTCTTTGTGATTGTTTCGTGTGTTTTTTTGCAGCTGTTTTGTGTCTTTCTGGTTGTTGTGTGTGTGTTTGTGGTTGTTTTGTGTCTCTTTATTGTGGTTTTGTGTCTCTTTGTGGTCGTTTTGTGTGTCTTTGTCTATTACGGAGCACTGAAGCTAATAAACAGTAAAGCTGTTTTCCATCTTCTGTATCTTCACCTGGTTCCTTCCCAGAGGATAAATTAGATTTTAGGTTTCAGTGTTAGTCAAACATTGTCAGGCGGTGTTCCTCCGTCTGAGCCGGTTCAGTCCGGTCCTGAAGGAGCTGCCCCTGGTGGCAAGCAGCGAGGCGTCTCTCATGCTGTCCCTGAAGGTCCTGGTAGCGTAGTAGTAGAACAGGGGGTTGGCCACGCTGTTGGAGGCGGCCAGGCAGAGCGTGACCACCGTGGCCCTCTGCAGCCGCAGCGTCACGCCGCAGCTCCAGCCACCGCAGACGGCGTGCAGGTGCAGCGAGCGCACTGCGTGGTAGGGCAGGAAGCAGACCAGGAAGGTGGCCGTCACCATGGCGACCAGGTGCACCGAGCGCAGCCGCCTGCGTCTGCTGACGCCGGTGCCGCGGGGGGCGGAGCCAAACATCAGCCGACGAACCAGGTCGCTGTAGCAGCTGATGATGGTGAGGAAGGGGAGGAGGAAGCCAAGGACCAATCCCACGTAGTTCAGGATGAGGATGCGGGACCAGGAAGACGGAGTGGACGGCTCAAAGCAGCGCGGCACCCCCTTCCTGTCGACAGCAGAACCACAAGTTTAAGACATGAAGGAGTGTTGACAGGGAAATACAAAGGAGGAAACAATTGTAAATGTAGGAAAAAAAGATTTTTAATTCATTTATTTAAAGGAGCTTTGTTATTTATGGTTTGATGTCATCTCTGCTTCAGGAAACAGATTTTAGACATCTGAACTCGTATTAACACCAAACAACAGTTTAAACAATGGAAAACACACAAAAACACCGCAAAGACACACAAAATGTCCAAAATATCTGTCTTTGTAGTTGTTTAGTATCTCTTTGTGGTCATTTTGTGTCTCTTTCTGGTTGTTTTGCAGTGGTGTACACAGACACCAGATGGGGCTAAAGAACCTGCCCCTGGCCCTCAGTATCAAGCAGGTGCCCTCCACATCTCAACTATTAAAAACAATTAAACATTAAACACACACAGATGCAGACACAGAGGCACACACACACGACCCGTGCCATGCCACGACTCGCCCCACCCTATCTCATAACATGAACACGAGGAGTGGACACATGTGTGGCAGCAGCTGCACAGCCCACAGGCATCTCCACCCTGACTGTAGCCACCAACCAGGTAACACCTAAATGAATCCAGTTATTGTTCATAAACCTCAGTTGAAACACAGTGTATTTATCTGTCTTTGTTGTGAAGTAGCCTGTCTCATGCAGCACTAAACGACTGTGCCTAAATTAGCCAACTGCCCACCTGCTTAACAAGCTGGACTACCCATAATAATAATCAATTAATCAACATAACGTGACGACGATGACCACACAATCAGTGTCATGTTAGCACAGTGGGGTAGTGGTTAGCACTTTTGCCTTGCAGCAAGAAGATCCCCGGTTCTAATCCCAGCCTGGTCCTGGGATCTTTCTGCATGGAGTTTGCATGTTCTCCCTGTGCATGCGTGGGTTTTCTCCGGGTACTCCGGCTTCCTCCCACAGTCCAAAAACATGCTGAGGTTAATTGGTTACTCTAAATTGTCTGTAGGTGTGAATGTGAGTGTGATTGTGTGTCTGTATATGTAGCCCTGTGACAGACTGGTGACCTGTCCAGGGTGTCCCCTGCCTTCACCCGAGTCAGCTGGGATAGACTCCAGCACCCCCCATGACCCTAGTGAGGATAAAGCAGTGTATAGAGGATGGATGGATGGATATATTAAGGCAGCCAGTGGTTCTACATGCCACACAAGGTGCCCTTTTTTTTCCACTGAGCACCTGCCCACAAAATGTCTGTGCACGCCACTGTGGTTTTGTGTCTTTGTGGTTGTTTTGTGTCTCTTGAAGTAAATAAGACTGACCTGTGTGTCACCCCATTGGACAGGAATGGGGCAGAGGACACGCCCACCAGCAGCCACACTCCTAGACAGACCAATAAGGTTCGAGTGGGTGTGGCCAGAGTCCGGTGACGGAGGGGGCGGGCCACAGCCAACCAGCGGAGCATGCTCAGTAGAGTGAGGAAGAGGATGCTGGGGAGGAAGGACGAAGCTTTAGTGTGTGTGTGTGTGTGTGCGTCCGTGTGTGTGTGCGTGTGTGTGTGCGCGCGCGCGCGTGTGTGTGTGTGTGTATGCGTCAGAATCGATTCAAAACAATCAAAGTAACTCGCAGCAACGTTTGTGTACATGCATGATTATTATGTTACGCGTGCGTGCGTGCGTTGTAACGTGCAGATTGTATTTCACGTTCAGTTGATAGCTGCACACGCTTTTTGAAACGATTCTGACGCCATAGTGTGTGTGTGTGTGTGTGTGTGCGTGTGTGTGGTCAGGTGCTGGCTATACTTGTGGGGACCAAATGTCCCCACAACTGTAGAAAAACCGAAAACAATGTCACTTGTGGGGACCTCATTTCAGTCCCCACAAGTTTAAACAGTGTTTTCTTGGTCATGTTGTTGTTACTGAAAAAAGTAAAAGTGCAAAAACGTTTCTTTAGGGTTAGCCATTGTTTTGGTCTGGGTTAAGGTTAGGGTAAGGATTAGGGTTAGGGGTTAGATATGAATGGGAGTCAATGGTAGATCCCCACAATGATAGCAAAACATAGTGTGTGTGTGTGTGTGTGTGTGTGTGCGCATGTGTGTGTGTGCGTGCGTGCGTGTGCTTGTGTATGTGTGTGTGTGTGTGTGTGTGTGTGTGTGTGTATGTGTTACCTGGTGTACAGGTTCAGGTAGAAGCCGAACACACACAGTCTGCACAGCCAATCAGAGAAGATCCACTCCCCGCCCCCGATGTAATAAGCCAATCTCAGAGGGAGGGTGAGGGAGAAGCTGCCGTCTGATAGGGCGAGGTTCATCATGACCACGCAGGAGGCGGAGCTTCTGGAGGAAGATTAATAAATGGAGTCAGAGGCTGAGATGATAACCGAACTACAGTCAGGAGATCGTTTAGAGATGCTGACATCTATAGAAGTGTGATCTCAGTTTGTGGAAATGGACCTTTATTCATGACGTCATGAAAATGAGCCAATGGGGGGTGTTGATGTTGATATACTGTTTTTGTTCTGAAATTATTCCAGTCTAGCACTGGGTGTCCACACCAGAATCTCACCAGAATTTTTTTTTAAATTAATTGTATTAAATTTAAACGTGAATAATATGGTGCACTTATTGATGTGATGCAATGTAGTTGTTCTGCTTAGTAGAGCTATGTAAATTATATTGCTAAATGGACTGATGTAAAATGTGACACAGCAAATGGAATTGGACATGTTGACTGTCTGATTGTGAAGGTCTGACAGTAGTGAGAAGTGTGTTTTATTTTATTGTTTTCTTATTTGTTATTGTATTAGCACTGTTATTTATTAATGTTATAGGGACTGCAGATGGAAACTAGCTAATAAGCTATAATCTGGTGCAGCACATCTCTGACTCATGTGAGCTTAATGTTTCTGTACATTGTCCCTTAAATAAAGACTAAACTAAACTACACTAATCGCTGTGGAATTCATCTCTGATAACAGGTTCTGTGCCCAGGGTCACCCAGAGAAAGGTATTCAGGGACTAGCCACCAAAAGAAATGTTGCAATGTACTGCGTGTCTGGTGAGCACTAACATGCTATGCTAGCACCATGAGTAGACGGGCTGCTGCTGGTCTTGGCTAATTTTTGACTGTGATGAAAAGAATGATCAACTGTGGGAGGCAAAATTTTTGGGCCATCTTCGCTTACAAGGGCTTAAGGACATTATTTTAAATGAACCCACTGATGGAGATGAAACGCCGGAAGACAAGGAGCAAAATTTCAACGCATACGCCGAGCTGATACAGTTTCTAGACGATAACAGTTTATCACTGGTGATGCGAGAAGGTGCAGATGAAGATTCTGAGAGGCTATTATGCAGGCAGTGGTAAACTTTGTAAAATAAGCCTGTAGACAGAACTGACTTGACTTCATAAGTCTAACCATGAGAGCGTGACAGAATACGTTCTACGAGCAGAGACAGTCATCACAGCGCTTAGAAATGCTGGAATCAGAATCATTCAAACCATTCGCTATTCATATCACGCAAAGTGAGGTGGAAATATCGTTCGCTGATTTCAAAACAAAACTATGGAGCTATGACGACACGGAGAAGATGCGCTACAGCTCCAGATGACAACGTGATGAAGGCGCGAATGAGGCTGAGGGAGAGATCCAAAAATGACCGGGGCGCCGAAAGCACGGACATCGTGTGCTACAGATGTGGTCTAAAGGGACACAAAACCAGAGTATGTCAATGGAAGTAACACACCGGGACGCAACCTGTAGGCGGAAACAGCAGCCAGACAATGCCAGGAAAGTTTCTGAGGAGAGATGCAACAGTGGGTATGGATTCCCGATGAGCGATGGAGACGCAGAGAGCCATCCAGGGCTTATTGTCAACGAGAAAGGTCTAATGGTGGAGTCAGGAGCAAGTTCGCATATCAGCAGGGATATACCAAAGTTTCTACAATGATTTCAAGCTCCAGACGCACTGCGTGGAAGTAGCTGATGTCATCAGATGCAGCGGAGTGGCTGAAGGCAGAGAAAACGTGGAGGTTGGTCTGATCGACAGCAGAGGGCAGCGCCACAACACCACCCTGAGGAATGTACATCCCTTACCACAAAGAGACACAGAACAACCACAAAGAGACACAAAATGACCACAAAAGACCGAATATACACTTTATTGATTTTACATTTATATTGTATGTCTGATTGAATTCATGCACAGAAGACAAATAAATGTTTCTGTTACTCACTACCAGTGGCGGCTTGTTAATAGGGGGCGCTAGGGCGCCGCCCCCATCAAGATTTTGTGAAAAAGGTATTGACACAGTAACATAAATACGTATTTAAAGTAATTAACACATCTGCACAGTGTTCACTCATACAATGGGTCTCATTTTTATTTTTTTAAGCCTTTCCATTCCATATTGGGTTTTTTTTCGGGGTTGTTTTACACGTTTCAATAGCGAGGGGCGCCTGCCAATTGAGCGTGCATGTACATTCTAAAACTTTTGGCTTTCATGTGACTTAATACTGGTCTCTAATTGGTTACTTAAAGATTGTCCTCCAGGTGCAGCTCTCTGCGTCTCTGGCGAATCGGGTGGTCATTTTTCATCTGATCTGATTGGTTCATGATACCTGTCAATCAAAGTCTTCCTGGCAGCGTACACAGACACATACAGACAGACAGACCACAACAACAAGACAGAAGATGATGGTGGCAGCACAAGAAAATTCGGTTGTTTCTTTACGAAATAATCCTTTTATGAGGCGTTTGCTGGAGGAAAAAAAAAGGATAAAGGAGGTAGGACCTGAGCAACCTGATTTACAAATCCAGCAGCAGGCAAGTGACCGTGGACGGAGTTCCACCCGGGGCTTCTCCCGCCTGTGTTATGCTAAACACAGCTGGCTAGCTGGATGTGAAGTTAGCAATGCTCTGTATTGCTTTCCCTGCTTGCTTTTTCAAAGTGTTGGCACTGAAGTTCTGTGGACAACAACGGGGGTCAGAGACCTGAAACATCTCTCTGAAAAATGCAAACGGCATGAAGGTAGCCGTAGCCACCTTGACAACAGCATGAAGCTACAGTTGTTTGGCCGTGTTAGCATTGCTGAACAACTAGATGAGGGCTACAGAGCTGGCATTAGAAGGCACAATGAAGAGGTGACAAAAATCATCACATACTGTCCAGGATAATAGACTGTGTGAAATTTTGTGGGGCCTTTGAGTTGGCTTTACGTGGCCATGATGAGAGTGAGGGCTCTGTTAACCCTGGGATATTTCGTGGGTTGGTGGATTTTGTTGCCTCTCTGGATGGAGCTTTGAAAGAGCACCTTGAAACTGCCACTGTTTTTAAGGGTACTTCAAAAACTGTCCAAAATGAGCTCCTGGACTGTATGGTGTCTGTTGCAAGGGAGCAAATAATTAAAGAAGCCCAAAAGAGTGTTTTTGTGTCAATCCAGGCAGATGAGACAACAGATATTTCAACACAGTCACAACTTGTGCTTGTACTACGCTACATTGATGACAGACACAGTGT
Organism: Acanthochromis polyacanthus; assembly: GCF_021347895.1. NCBI lineage: Eukaryota > Metazoa > Chordata > Actinopteri > Pomacentridae > Acanthochromis > Acanthochromis polyacanthus. Next base: position 699,452 of record NC_067136.1, read on the forward strand.
GCAGGAAAGATTTTTTGAATTCATTCCTCTGCAGTCAGCTACGTCTGAGTCCATTGCTACTGCACCAACAGAGCGTCTTGCTGCCATCAGTCCTGAGGATCAGAAAAGGAAGCTAATCTGCCAGGCGTATGATGGAGCCACTGCAGGTGTTCAGAGGAAAATCAAAGATGTGTACCCAAATGCCCACTATGTCCACTGCTATGCACACCAACTCAACCTGATCATGCAGCAGGCCACCGCTCACATTTCCAAGGTGAGAATTTGTTTTCCTGACCTGGGTGGATTTGCCAGCATTTTTTCCAGATCAGCCAAGCGTACAGCTGTTCTTGATAAAATGGTGGCCCATAGACTGCCAACATCCAGCAATGTCAGATGGAACTTTTACAGCCGAGCCATCAACACTGTTTGAGCACAGAGAGGATCTCATTCAGTGTTTTGAGAACATACGAGACTCAGGTGACTTTGATGCCAGTACCATCAGAGAGGCAGGAGCCGTGGCCATGCTGCTGGAACATCAGGACTTTAAGTTCTTTCTGGAACTTTTTCACCACATCATGCCACATGTGGACCTCCTCTATGCCAAGCTCCAGAAGAAGAACATAGATGCAGTCCACATAAAAGTGAGCATCCAGCAGTTTGAACAGGACATGGAAAACATCAGGTAATAAGTATTCCTGTCAGTAATATGATGGAAAAGAGACTTGTTTGTGAAATGACAGATTTCAATCAGAAAGTCACTGATAAATTTGCTGGCCTGAAGGAGAGGAGAGCAAAATTTATGTTCACGTAATTGTTTTGTTGTGTTGTAATGCCCGTCTGCTAGTGCCGCCCCCCCCAAAATATTTTATCACCAGCCGCCACTGCTCACAACATGAGTAGTTTTTTCATCAAGTACTTTTTTACTCTTACTCAAGTAATTTTTTAAATGACTACTTCTACTTGAGTCATATTTTTCGAAAGTAACGTTACTCTTACTTGAGTAAAAATTTTGGCTACTCTACCCACCTTTGCACAAAAGACACAAAATGACCACAAAGAGACACAAAATGACCACAAAGAGACACAAAACGACCACAAAAGACACACCATATTTGACACACCACACTTAACTTGTGGTCAAGGTAAGTATTTCTAGAAATGAAAGCATGTCTTTAACCAGTAAATATCAGGAAGAACTGAAACTATGAGAACAATGAAGCTGTGTTGAAACCTGAAGAGCAGCAGGTGACAGACACATTCCAGGAAGTAGATGGGCTGTAAATATTCTGCAGAACAAAGCTGGGACTGTGAACTCGTCTGAACACGTCGTTATCAGGAGAGAATTATTTAAATTCTCTGGCAGCATAAAGGGAGCAGTCTGTCAACACGCTTTATTCTGCTGCAGCATCACGTCTCACTGATATTTTTATTGATAAAATATACATTTTTTAAACTACAGCTACATGTTTGTTGTGATTTATAAAAATACAAATATTGAGACTTTTATTAATATTTGTATTCTAAATCATAGGGACGCCTTTGACATAATAGAAATTAAAGTTAATAATAAAATGTACATTTTTACCCCCACTGTTGGTATGTGTGAGTTTATAGAAAATGTGCTGTTTTTTAGTTTCATTTTAGAATGGATGGATGGATGGATGGATGGATGGATGTTGTCCTGTGCATACAACCTTAAAAAAGTAATTAATTAAGTAATTAATTAATTTTTACCTTAGGAGCAGCTTTTTTCCTTTTTAAAACAATAAATTATTTTACTGTTAGTATGTCATTAATTAGCTAAGCATTATTATTATTATTATTATTATTATTAATAATAATGAAAATTAGAAATTCTTTAGTTTTTTTCTGTTCAGTATTCTGTTATATTTATTTTTTCCACTATGAAAATAGTAGTCATGATAATAATAATAATAATAATAAGAAGAATAAGAATAAGAATAAGAATAAGAATATGCTTTTATGATTTTTTAAAATAAGATTTTAATGATTAGAAAATATCCTGTTTTTTATCATGTTTATTTTTTACTACATATACATCTTTTAATTAATAATTTAATTCATTTTTCTCCTATTGGCAAACATTTTTAAAAATCTAAATAAAATATTTGTTTCCTGATTTTTGGTTTTCCATTAATTTATCACATAAGTCATATTAGATTTAAATTATATTTCTATAATTAATTGACAGAAAATATTGTGGTGTTTTTATTTATTAATTGTTATTTTACATTAGATAAACATTTTTAAAAATAAAACAACTTCAGCTGTCTTTTTCTGTAGATAAACCTCTTCAACAATAAATATTTTTAACACAAATGCACCATTAATCTATAAAAAATGTTTTTGATTCAGATTTTAAAACACAGAAGATGATTGTTGTTGTTGTTGTTTGTTTGTTTGCTTGTGTTGTTTGTTTGTTGACACCTGCTTCCGCTCTGCAGGAAGAACACGGCCAGCGCCCCGACGTTGCAGAGGAACGCCACAGGAAACACCAGCAGGTAGGTGAAGGTGTACGCCTGGTACTTGAAGGCATCGTCATCGTGGACACACGCCATCAGCGACTCCGCTGCGACGGAGGCGTTGCCGTCATCTACAAAAAAAAAAACAACAAACAGGAAGCTGCTGCTGTGGCGTAAACAAAGCAGAGGTCTGAGTTTATTCTGTTTATTCTGTTTAACGGAGGAATGTAAATCATCAACTAATAAAGTCTGAGGAGCAGAGAGATGAAAAAAAAAACTTCCAAATTAAAACCGCAGTGAAACTTCACAATTTTTACCTTTTTGTGGTCACTTTGTGTTCATAAATAGTTGTTTTGTGTTTTTTATTGCCATTTTGTATTTATAAATAGCTGCTTTATGCCTTTTTGCGGTCATTTTGTGTCTCTTTGTAGTTGTGAATCAGCTAACAAAGCTAACAGAGAGCTAATTTAGCCTGAAGAGTAAATGCGCTAACATGTAATGTTTTGTTGTTTCTAAAATGCTAGAGTTAAACAGGTATCATTTAAATTAGACCTGAAAAACAAATGATCTCAATCAATACATTAAAAAATTTGTACAATATGGCTACAAGTGCAAATCATGCTAATAACGCTAGCAAAGCTAACTAACTAGCATCATTTAGGGTTAGAAGATATTTCCCTCTTGTTATAAAAGTCCCTCTTGAATAAAAGTTAACATGAGACTTTTGTCACTACCTCATGTGACAGATCACTAAAATAAAATGGTCTCTATTTGTTTTAATATTGTTGTGTAACTTGCTATCTGAACCAGCTAACAATGCTAACAGCTGGCTAACATTTGACTTTCAGACTGAGTAGTAAATTAGCGAATGTGGATGATAATTGAGTATAATGAATTTCATATTACAACAGAAAATAGTAATATAAATATACTGAAAACAACAGCACAGTGTGGCTAAAACTGCCTGCCATGCTAATAACATTAGCAAAGCTAACTAGTTAGCATCACTTAGGTGAGCAAATATTCACTCTTGCTCTGTTCTTGAATAAAAACATAAAAAACAACACTAAAATAAAATGGGTTCTACTTGTTTTAATTTAATTGTGTTACTTGCTTACTCAAACAGCTAACAATGCTAACAGCTAGCTGACATTTGACTTTCAAACTGAGGAGTAAATGAGCTAATGTGGAAGGTGATGCTAATGAGATTTAAATACATGATAACAGTTGAGTAGAATTATGTGTTTATTACAGCAAAGGTAATGTAGATAAACTGAAAAACAGCAGATAACAAAAATTGTAAAGTATACAACCAACTTTGATCACTTTCACACTATTTTTCCCATTAAAAGTAACAGCTATGCTACAGCTTGTTATGCTAAAACCTAGCTTGTTTGTTTCACAGGTGATCCACATGTTCAGGAACGCAGCAGCTGAGACAGTTTTATTGGTTTAATTTACACGTTTGACTGTTAAAAACCAAACAAACGTTTGTGTAAAAGCGTCCTCTGGCTTTTCTCCTCCCAGCAGCTGACTGAGGACGATTTTTGTGAGATTTTCCCACACGAATCCGCCCCCAGAAATAAAATACTGAGTAATGCAGCTAATGTTGGAGGATAGTTTACTGTGATGCTTGACCTCCATGACCCCAGACTAGCTTCACTCTAAACACAGCGACAGATGAAAAACCAAAAAACTGAAGACGGTGAATCATAGCCAAACTGCTACTACTCATGATCTTAAGAAACCCAGGGAACACTGGTTGTTGTGTGTCTCTTTGTGGTGATTTTGCGTCTATTTATGGTTGTTTTCTGTCTATTGGTGGTTGTTTTGTGCGATGTGGTAATTTTGTGTCTCCTTGTGGTTGTTTTGTGTCTCTTTGTGGTTGTGTTGTGTCTCTGTGGTTGTTTTGTGTCTCCTTGTGGTTGTTTTGTGTCTCTTTGTGGTTGTTTTGTGTCTCTGTGGTCGTTTTGTGTCTCCTTGTGGTTGTTTTGTGTCTCTTTGTGGTTGTTTTGTGTCTCTTTGTGGTTGTTTTCTGTCTCCTTGTGGTTGTTTTGTGTCTCTTTGTGGTTGTTTTGTGTCTCTTTGTGGTTGTGTTGTGTCTCTTTGTGGTTGCTTTGTGTCTCCTTGTGGTTGTTTTGTGTCTCTGTGGTCGTTTTGTGTCTCTTTGTGGTTGTTTTGTGTCTCTTTGTGGTTGTTTTGTGTCTCTTTGTGGTTGCTTTGTCTCTTTGTGGTCATTTTGTGTCTCTTTGTTCTTATATTTAGCTTTAGCTGTTAAAGTTTTTTTCATTAATACACAAAACATAACTTTTACCATTAAAGTTTCCACACAAACACTGAATGCTCCAGTTCCTGCTGACAAAATCATCCAGATAATGGACAGAGAATAACAACAACAACAACCACACAACTGGAGCTGGTTTAGATGTAACCCAGCAGCAGAGACACTGCTGATGAATCCTCCTGTGCTCGTCTCCATTTAAGGCTTCAGAGGGAATTCAACCTGACTCTGATCTAACCCGAGTTAAAGGCGTCACTCACCGTTCATGTCGTCGCAGCTCTACCTCCGTTCATCCGTCCGTCCGTCTGACTTAATCCTCTCTCCATCTGAGCTCTTCTTCCTTCTCTGACAGTGTTTGTGGGTGTTACGTTCACTGGAGGTTTTCCATGGAAGCAGCTATCTGGGCAGTAAACCAACTGCTGCTCTCATACATTCACTGCAGCACCAGGAAGCTCTGAGCCTGTGAACCAAACAGCGTCCAAAAATATGCGAAAATCATCCACAATTACCCAATAATTGTCCATAATGACTTAAAGTCTGTCCAAAAGTACTCAAAATATGACTAAAATGCCCATGAGTTGTCCACAACAACAAACATCTGTCCCCAGTGATGTGGAACTTGTCCAAAATGATTCAAACTTTGTCCTTAGTGACCTGAAGCTTGTCAAAAATGAGTTAAAATTGGTCCAAAACGACAAAAAATTGTTTAAAAGTATTCAGTGTGTTGCAAAAATACACAGAATTTGTCCACAGTTGTCTGATAATTGTCCAAAATGACTCAAAATTTGTTGCAATTGTCTAAAAGTACTTCAAACTTGTTCCAGATTATTAAAAATCTGTAAAGTGTGGCTTAAAACTTTAGCAAAAATGATTTGAAACTGTTCAAAAATGACACTGTACAAAGCTGACATACCCAGTAGCTAGCTGACAGCAGTCTGTAGTCTGTTCTACTGGATGTTTACGATAAACTTTACCACAGTGTCTGTTAATATGGTAATAATTGCCTTACTGTAAATACCATCACAGTAATAGGGAGCTGGATTTTTTGTCATAGAAAACAGGAGATTACTGATTTTATGAAAACTTTAGTTGACTTCAGTATTTACCATTAGAAATACCACAACACGTTTCTACTGCCGTAACTATGGTGGCCGACAGGGGCAAACACGCTGCAAACGGCAAAAGCGCTGCAAACACAGAAATGATCCAAAACCAAAAACTCACAAACGCATAAAACACATGCAAGAAAACAAATGCTGCAAGAGAAACATGCTGCAATCACAGAAACGACGCAGAAGCAAAGACTTACAAAATCACAAAACAGATGCAAACGAAAAATGCTGCAAATATATAAAAACACACACAAACCCCCAGAACAACCGCAAGAGAAAAATGCTGCAAATTCAATCTGTACTGAGAGTACATCGCAGGTGTGAAGAGGATTGCTTTGCTGATTAGGACGACGAGGACTTCAATCTACATTCTTCAGTTCATCGTACAGATAAGCACTGAATAATTGTCGCACTGCAGCAAAAGGAAAAACACACTACCCGGGTAGATGAACTCTGGTTTCATTTTATTTAGTTTGTTATTTTGTCAGAGCTCTGATATTATTTTATTTCTTATTTCATTCTCTTTCCAAACTGAACTGATGCAGAGGTCTGGAAAAATCTGAGTTTCACAATTTAAAGGACAACATAAACTGAAAGGAAAGAATAATTGAACTCTGGGTCCTAACGAACTGAATCCTATTGGACTGAAAAAGGTTTGGTCCTTTTTGAAGTGTGGGGTATCATAAAAGTACACCAGAGGTATTCATCGTATACTGCTAAGTGTTCCTGTTAAATAAAGGCCGGCTATATGTTCTAAAAAAAATTGGGTAAGTTGTTAAATGCTTTTCCTCTACACCTCATTGAAAAGTGCCTCGGTTAAGAGATTGTGGCGCTTCCTACTGTGTACACAAACAAAAAGAAAAGTGCTACAAGTACACAACACACCTGGTATTAGCTGTTCTGTCCCAGCTGAATGATGATACATGGGGATTGAGGGACTCAGCTGACCAGTCCTTCTGCTCACCTGAATCTTGGAGATACACCTTCTCTGCTCTGGATTTATTCTGACAAAAATCTTTAACCACAAAAGACATCACACATTTGACCAGTAAAGAAAAAAATATGGCTAAAGTGACCCATCTAGTGCTATTTGCTGCCCCATGTAAGAGTAATACACCCAACACATTTGGTCCACTGACTTTTTCTGTATCACGAGAACAACAATTTTACCAGAATGTTCTGCTTGAAAAATAGAATAAGTCACATTTTCTAACACAAGTTGCACTGAGTAAAATTCTTACCTTTTGATGGTTTATTTGTCTGACCTGCTTCAGCTGTCAGTTTTCTCTCAGCAGCTAGCAGACCTAACTAATGGACCAAACTGATGGACTAAACTAGCAGACCAAACTAATGGAACTCTGTCAGAATTACATCAGCAGATAGTTTATTAAAGTTCAGTACACGAGCTAAAGAGAGTGTATCTCTTCTCTCTCAGTCAGTTACCGTGGGACACATCGGATCATTAGCTGACCAAATTACTTCAATTTAATGTAAAATTAAAAAATAACGAAAAGTGTTACCTGCTGGAGTCATGGACAAAAAAAAAAGACTCTTGACGAATGAGGTCCAGGAAATGTATCGTAACGTTCCAGAAACACTTCAGTTTTGTTTTAAATGACAAAAATTTGCCCAAGAATTCTAAAAATTTGTCAAAGATCACTCAGTGCCCAAAAACACTTCATATTTGCACAAAATGACCCCAAACATGTCCAAAATGACTTGAAATCTGTTAATAAAAATGTGACTTAAAAGCCTGAATATTCACCCAAAAGGACTCAAAACAGTGCCTAAATTGCCTGAAACATGTCCAAAATTATCTGAATCCTCTCTAAAAGTCTTCAAAATGTGCCTAAAATGTTCCAATATTTGTCCATAACGGCAAACACCTGTCCCAAATGATGTGGAACTTTTCCAAAAACAAAAACTTTGTTCTGAATGGCCTGAAACTTTATTAAATTACTTGAAATTTGTCCTGTGGTATTACCAAATTGCCCAAAACAATTTGAAACTTTCAAAGAGAAAAAATGGCTTGAAAGCTCCAAACTGTGATCAGTCCAGAGTGATAAAACATAGAAATGGTCTTCCCTGCTGCTTTTAAAACAGCAGTGGTGAGACCCCTTCTGAAGAAGACTAATCCGGATCCTGCCATTCTTAATAATTACAGACCAGTGTCCAACTTACCATTTTTAAGCAAAGTTTTAGAGAAAATAGTTTTTACTCAGCTGAATGTTTTTTTTTAAAAAGACACAATATTTTAGAGAAATTTCCGTCAGGTTTTAGGACGAACCACAGCACAGAGACGGCTTTGTTGACAATTGTTAACGACCTCAGGAGTAATTCAGACTCCCATAAACTTTTTGTTCTGGTGCTACTGGACTTAAGTGCAGCCTTTGACACAGTAGATCACCCAATTCTTTTATCTAGACTTAAACACCTGGTCGGCCTCTCTGGGACTGTTTTAAAATGGTTTTACTCCTATCTCTCTGACAGAAGTTTTCTGGTAAGTTTGGATACATGCTCATCAGATGTCCACAAAATGAAATATGGCGTGCCTCAAGGCTCAATTTTAGGTCCCATTCTTTTTAACTTATACATGCTCCCACTTGGAGATGTCATCAGGAGACACGGAATCAGTTTTCACAGTTATGCTGATGACACTCAGCTTTACATTGCCGTGTCTCCTGATGACACAGGGCCAGTCGATGCCCTTTTTAACTGTATTTTAGACATCAAATCTTGGATGGCAGAGAATTTCTTGCAGCTCAACCAGGACAAGACTGAGGTTTTAGTTATCGGCCCTGAAGCCAAGAGAGAGAAACTTTTATTAAAACTGTCTTCGCTATCTTTTAAACCCTCTGTTTCTGTAAAAAATCTGGGCGTCATTTTTGACTCTGAGCTTAATTTCATACCTCACATTAAACAAGTAACTAAAACAGGTTTTTACCATTTAAAGAATATAGCCAGAGTCCGCCCATTTCTCTCTCTAGCAAACACAGAGATGTTAATGCATGCTTTTATTTCCAGTAGAATGGACTACTGTAATGCCCTGCTTTCTGGTCTTCCCAAGAAAACTATCTCTCACCTCCAATTATTGCAGAACTCAGCTGCACGAGTCCTGACGAAGACCAGAAAGCGGGACCACATTACAGCAGTTTTAAAATCACTGCATTGGCTCCCTGTGTGCTTCAGGGTAGATTTTAAAATTATTCTAACAGTTTTTAAATGTATTAATGGTCTTGGGCCTTCATATTTATCTGATTTACTTTTATGAACCCTCACGGACCCTCAGGTCCTCTGGCACTGGCCTTTTAACAATTCCCAAGGTGAATACAGTGACACATGGCGAGGCAGCTTTTCAACATTACGGCTCTCGCCTGTGAACAGCCTGCCAGAGGACCTGAGGGCTGTAGAGAACGTAGAGACTTTTAAATGCAGGCTCAAGACTCACCTTTTTAAACTGGCTTTTACGTAATGCTTTTTATTTCATGTTAATGCCTCGATTTATACTGTTTTTTTCCCTGGTCTTCCTTTTAATTAATTTTATTATTTTGTATATTATATTATTATTTCACTATTTTAGTATTTATTTTACTATTTACTTACTATTTTACTATTCTTTATCTTTTAGTATCTATTTTATTCTTTAATTTTTAGTTTTACCTGTTATTTTTAACACGTCTATTTTACATTCCAGTGTTTCCTTGGTGGGGAGCCGTCTGCATCTGGGGCGTTGGCAGGGCCTGGGACTGATGGCCCTGGAGCTAGCTGGCCTGTTGGGCCTGTTGGGGTCTGCTGCTGCCCCGGGTGTGGGCGGCTCTCAATGATGGTGTTTCCTCTTTCTGGTGCTTCTGCTCTCAGCCAACCAACACTTTTATTTATGTTATAGAAGTGTGTGTGTGTGTGTGCGTGGCTGTGTGACTGTCTGTGTGTGTATGTGTGTGTGTTGATAGGGAGCATGATGGGGGCAGGTGTTGGTTAGGGATGTGGGGCATTGTCTTTTTATTGTTTGTTTTTAATTTGTTAAGCCCTTTGTGCTACTCTATGTATGAAAAGTGCTATAGAAATAAACTTTGATTGATTGATTGATTGTTCCTCCACTTCTTCATCTGAAAGTCTGCAGCTCCACCTGGTGGTCAAATAAAACCATAGCAGCCAAAACAACAAATCAGATTCTAGTTTAGTTTCAGACAAACTGGCTCAAAGATGGAGAATAAGTTGAACTCAGGTGGTTAGAAAATGACTCAAACCTTCAAACCCGACAAGTTTCAGACGGCACATCCAGATCATTACCAGACTTATTGTGATTCACTTCCTGGAAACTCCAGAAGATAAATCCTGTCTGAAATAACCGTCAGAGTCTGAATGAGTCTGTCCACCTCCAGCATCCAGAGTCACAGCCGACCGTCACAAAGAGCCCAGAAATTCAGGACTTCTACAGTTTCCACGCCCAGGTAAGAACTGTGGAGTTTCTCTGGACCAGTTCGATAACAATCAGCAGGTTGGATTTAAGCAGTTCATCTCTGCGTGAATCCGCCTGAAATTAGTCAATATTTATCTAGAATGAATTCTTGAAAATGTCAACAACTTGTTTAAAATTAAATGGAAATGCTCCAAACTGACTAAAACTAGTTTAAAATGACAGACCGAGTCCAAAACAGTTCAGAGTTTGTCCAAAATTTGTCCAAATTAACTCAAAACCTGGTAAAAAAACAAAAAACAAAAAAACCAATTCAACTGATTTCCAAATTTGTCCAAAATAACCTGAAGAGCAGATCAATGATAGAATAAAACTCCAGTTAAAGATGTTTGTTAAAAGACAGCAGAGGAAAACAGCTGAGCAGCCAGCAGGTGGCAGCACCTCAGTTAAACACGTTGGTCATCAGTTTTAGCAGAACCAGAGCTGCTGTTTCTCTTCACCATGACGTCCAGCTGCTTTTAGTTGGTTTTGTTTTATTAAACTCTCTGCTGTAACTGCTGTGGTTTGTGTGGATGAAAGGGAGAAAATTCTGAAAATGAATATTTGATGGTTATGAACAGAACTGACTGGCACCGATGGCATATTCCAGATATTCAAAAACAAAAATCTAATACCTACATGTTCATCAAATTATGTCAAATGCTAATCAATGACAATAACTGTGATTAATATGCTGTGAATTGACTGTATTCAGAAATGTGTGTGTAGATTTAAAGATATAGAAATAATAATGAACCACAGATCATTTATTGGATTCAACTTAACTGGCATTGTACAGAGAACAAGAACTAAGACAAAGAAACAGTTTAGCATCAAAGCAGAATTGGAAAAAACAGCAGTTAAGTTCATTATTTATAATTGTCATTTCTGTGAAGTAACTCAGTTCATTCTATCAGTAGAAGTTCTGTTTATTCTGTTCAACCTTCACTACAGTTCAGTAACAAACAATGTTATTTTACTACATTTATCTGCAGATTAACAACTAAACATGATATAGGAGGAAGATTAAACTGACAGACCACTGAGTAGTATAAAAAATATTCATTGATATTATCAACATCTTTACTATGCAAAACAGTTTAGACCATCATCAGAGCTGCTAACAGATAAAACATTCAAACCAGTTCAGTCTAAAGTTGTTCATCAGTTCTGCTTCATTCTGGACAATCAGAACTGTTCTATCTGCTTCTGATCTCATCTGACAGAACACTTTACATCCACAACATTTCATCAGGTTCTAACATGCAGAGCTTTGGAACACATTTATTTCCAGACAAAGCAACAGAAAAGTTGATGAAGACCAGCAGCAGCAGCAACAATCCACAGGATCAATCTAGATGATGGAGATGTTGGGAGGACTTGATGTTTCTGGACCAGTCTGCCAATAGAAACCCTAGCAGGAGCTGAACTCCAGACAGCAGAGCTCCCAGCATCCTCTGAGCTCACAAACCCTCCACCACCATAAGGTGGCAGTTAAAGGAGAGACCACATGGTTGGTCCACACCTGGATTCTCTTTGTTCTGCTGCTGCTGCTTCCATCAAAGTGCAACCCGGTCTCACGGGGATTCGTGAAACTGTGACGTAAGTTTTTGTTTCGGTTTCGTGCGCACCAACACGATGTCGTCATGTTTTTCGTGCAGCTCAACAAAGTTACACAAGCTCTGGTTTGTTTTGATGCTGTTCAGGAACTGTTATAGTATCTGTTTAGCTGTTGTTTCATCAGGAGGAACTGGGAGGTTTGGATTCTCTCATGTGTCGTTTATAGATCACAAAGCCAAGAAAAGCCACAGCAAGAAGAAGTATCACACCCACTACTGATCCTACAGTGATTCCAACCCTGTCTCCTGCAGACAGAAATATCAGAGAAATCAGTGGTATCAGAGATATCAGGAGTTTGAACATCAGTCAGATCAGCTGTTTTCTCCAAAGTCTCATCAGCAACATCTTTATAAACCACAAACATCTGATCTGAGACCAAGCAGCTTCATCAGAGACACAAACTGAACTCTCAACACAAACTCACCATGAACTTCCAGGTCGATGATGCAGATGGGTTCAATTGTCTTTTCTGTCTTATAAACCCAACACTCATATCTTCCAGTGTCCTCCATCTTCACATTCTTCAGAATCAGAGAAGCATCTCCGTCCTTCATCTCTTTGTCCTGTAGATCTGTCCGATTCTTATAAGATGGATGTTGGTATTCCGTTTCAATCCATCCAGACCAGGAGAAAAGAACATTTCCTGTTTCCTGATCAGATCTGTTCCACTCTACAATCTCAATGCTTTTTTTGTTGTTGGGAACTTTACATGGTAGAGTGACATTCTGTCCGACATCAGCTGTGATTTTTCCTGTTATGATGGTTGTTTGAGCTGAAGCAGAAACAAGACAGAAGTTAAAGTTCATCTAGATGAGAAGAGTTTAACCACTAAGCTCCTCCATGAACTCTGAGCTGCTGGTTTCTTTGTTTTACTCATCAGTGGATTCATCAGGTTGATGAAGAGGAATCATGTTTTTTCATGAACACTACCTGACAAAAGTTTTAGAACGCCCCAATTTTTACATTTTTTTTTAAAAATTGAAATTGAAGTAGTTCAAGTCCAATGAAGAGCTTGAAATAGCAGAAAGGGGTGAACTATGAGAGGTTAAAAGAAAGGTAAAGTTACCCAAAACTGAAAAATAATTTATATTTCAGACTTATGCAAAAAGGCCTTTATCAGGTACAGTAATGGGTTAAAACTTAAAGCTGTTCTGCAGCAGTGGAGGTTGATGAAGTCTTGAAAGTTGGAGCTACCAAATCCTACAGGAGTCCCAGCTTGTCTAGATTAATTCCAACCCCCTCTGTCAGCATAAAGTAGTGTTGGAACACATCGTAGCTCCACACCCTCCAGAGCTTTATCTGAACAGACAGAGTCCACTTTATTTTATCAACTGTGTCCTCACTAAAATAAACATCATGTCTCCCTGCCTCAGTTTGAATCATAGAAAACTCTGAGTCACTAGAAGTTATTACATCCTGAAAACAAACATGAATACATGCAGTTATTGATTCCTACAAAATAAGAGCCTGTCCAGCTCCATCAGAGGGAGAATTAACAGATTTTATAATAAATGAACATTATAACTCACCTGTACAGGAACAGACCAGGAAACAGATCAGACAGAAGAACTCAGATGTTCCAGCAGACATTTTCTTCTTCTTCCTCCTCTGATCTCTCAGTAGTTTGGTGAAAATATCCACCAACAAACCCCAAATCAGTACACAGAAGTTGATGTCGTTCAGTGAAACCTGTTTTACTAAAGAATCTGTGAAGCAGAAAGAAACGGGAGGAAAAACTGAACGGTTCTGGAAGTTGTTAAACTCCAGTGACGAAGCTTCCAATCTGTGTCCAGGAAATCACATGACCTCAGACTTCAGACAGAACAGGAAGCAGAACAAACAGCAGAATGATGATGTTTTACCCTCTTCTTATTATTATTATTTAGTTCTTAGTTTGATCCAAATATCCAACATCATGTCTGATCATCACTGAAGCTGTTCAGAGAAATAGTTTCTGTGTTTCTGCCTGAAGGTGGAGCTTGTAGCTGCTGAAACATGAAACCTTCCTGAGGTCTGAAGCTTCCTGTTTAGCAGCCAGACTGTTCATGACCTCTGCAGCAGCTCAGTGTGTGAACAAAGAATTGTACAAAAATTTTGCAGAGATTCACCTCATACGCAGGAACCAAACAACACAGATAAAAGTGTAATGGCAGAAACTAGACTTTATGACTAAAACTGCCCTCATTAATTTAGGGGCAACATCCTCAGCTTATGTGAGAAGATTATCAATTTAAACTAAGTCTGAAGGAGACTTTGGTGAAAAAGAAATTGATCAGTGTGTTACCTGAAAGTCTTAAGTTGTGATTTCATTGACCTCCAGTTCCCAAAACAAAGACATACACAGTGAACTGATGATAGTTACACACAAACATTTATTAACTAGGAACACACAATAAACAACAGCAAACAGTGGATAAATGAATGAATAAATGCGGATAAACTAATGGACTGTGATTGTCACTGGAAACAGCTGGTAGGAAGGAGGTGAGTTTAGAACCAGTAATAATTTGTAATTTCACCTGTTTGTCAGAAGGAAGATGAACCTGCATGGCCTTTAGGAGGAAGATGGAGGCAGCAGGATGTGGAGCTGAGATGATCTGATGGAAAAGATGTTCAGGAACGCAGAGACCAGGAGGAACTTTGGCAGGTTTGAGTTGGAAAAGAGCCGATGGATAAACACGAAGAGCCGAAGCTCACAGGTAGGGCTGCCACGATTAGTCGACTAGTCACGATTGTGTCGACTATTAAAATCGTCGACAACTATTTTAATAGTCGACGCTTCGTCTTTTTTTAAATCACTGTTTTTCTCTCAAAACTGCTGCGGCATCTTCCACTGCCGCGTCTGCCTTTCTGTCCTTGACACACATGCGCACTAGGGGTAATCGGGATCAGCCGCGATGTCACCGGAAATTTATACCTGACTGGCTATGGTATGGCAACCCGGCGGCAACGGAACTCTAAAGTGTGGGAGCATTTTAAGCAAACACAAGACAAAAGTGTGCAATGCAATATCTGCAAGACAGAGCTTTCCTTTCACGGCAGCACAAGTGCGATGCACGAGCACCTGAAAAGGAAGCACGTTTTGGCTTGTGACAACGATGAAGAGGGACCGTCGTCTCGGTAAGTTAACTGGCTAGTTAGCTGCTAATATTAGCGTAAACACAGAGCTAGCTTACTACTTACTGATAAAGCTGTAAACGTTAACAGTAGCGATGACGATTTGTTTCATTAGCCGCCCTTAGCACACATATTTCATGTGCTTTCTCTAACGTTATGACAGTGATGTGTTTGAATAGGAAATGTAGTAACGCTAATGTTTTCTAACGTTATGTTTCAGTGCTAAAAAAGTACGTTCTTCTTCAATGGACGGATTTGTTACAAAGCTAGCTACATGCACACCTCAGCAAGCAAATGTTCTGACTGAGTCCATACTGAACATGTTGGTGACGGACATGAGACCCCTGTCGATGGTGGAGGATGAAGGGTTTAAGGAGATGATTAAACAATTCAACCCGGATTATCACAACAACTACCTACCAGGCAGATCCCACTTCACCGCATTGATGGAGAAGAAATATCATGCAACCTTTGAGAAGGTCAGTCTCTCTTTCTCTCTCAGTTTCAATTTGATTGATTGGCATGAATGTATTAAAACAATATTGCAATAATAGCACAGTAAAATAAAGAAATGATTTAATAAACAAGCACCATTCAAATACATAAGAATTAAAAGCTCTTAGATCACTCACTCACTCACAATAGCAATTTAAGAATTCATAATGGTTAAAGCATGCAATGTAATTTTTTGTTTTTGTTTTCTTTGACTTATATGTTTAATATTTATTATTTAACCTACTTAACTGTATATGATAACTGAATTATTGAACTGGCAAATAAATTTAAAGCTTAATGCATAAGCTGACAAATATTGTTAATAATGAAAACAAATACTGTGTATAATTTTCTTCATAATGCTTACTATTCTTTCAAATCATGTCTTTAAGGTAAAGGAGACCCTCAGGGGCGTCAACAGTTTCCTCACGCTGACTGCTGATGTGTGGACCAGTCGTGCAACAGAGGCTTACCTTGGAGTGTCTTTCCATTTCCTGAGTGAAGACTGGAAAATGAAGATGTTCAACCTTTCCACCATGCCTCTTGAGGAGAGGCATACTGGTGCAAATATATTGACATGGATGGAACAGGTTTTAGCAAAGTTTGACATCTTGCCCACCAAAATAAAAGCAGTAGTTCATGATAGTGGTTCCAATATGGTGGCAGCAATGCGACTGCTTGAAGAAAAACATGGATGGGCCTCCATCCGCTGTGCTGGACACACACTCCAGCTCGTAGTCAACACTGCTCTCAAAGAAACCACCATTAGCAGAGCACTCGGTGCTGCCAGGCAGCTTGTGGAGCACTTTAAGAGAAGCGAGCTGGCTAGTACAAAGTTAAAGATGAAGCAGGAGCAAATGAATGTTAAGCAAAATGCACTGATCCAGGATGTCAGTACAAGATGGAACAGTACATTCCACATGATTGAAAGACTCCTTGAACAGCGCTGGCCTCTCACTGCCACTCTGTCAGATCCCGAAGTAACTCCAAGGGGGAAACACTACTTCGACCTGAAGCCAGAGCAGTGGGAGCTGCTTGAAGAATTGAAGCAGGGGTTGGCACCTTTTGAGACTGCTACTGTTTACCTTAGTGCACAGCAGTACACAACCATTTCAGGTCTTCCACAGGTGGTCAAAGGGCTGACACGGGCTGTACACCAAAGCCAATTTGAGACAAACTCAGGAAAATCCTTCATTTCCAGTGCAGAAAAGGGGATAACACAGAGGTGGGGGAGTATTTGCACTATCTCAGGAGACAAAGAAAATCCAGTTCTTCTTGCAGCTGCCCTGGACCCGAGATACAGAAAGCTGAAGTTTTTGACTCCTGAAGATGGCATCAGACTGCAGGGGAGTATTGAAGTGCTTGCTGTCAAAGAAGCAAAAACGACTGGGACACAGGATGCAAAAGGGCCAATGCAGAGGGCCCATGGTTCAGGTAGAAAGAGTGCTCTGGAAACCCTTCTTCAGTCTGACACAGACAGTTTGAGTGAAAATGAGGATGGAGAATCTGAGGAGGACAGAAAGATCCAAGTTGTGATAAATGAAGTTCGGCTGTACTTCGGAGAGGCTTCACTTCCTAAAAACGAGGATCCACTGGAATGGTGGAGTGCAAATGAGGGGCGTTTCCCCACAATGTCAAAGCTTGCCAAATCATTTCTGTGCATCCCTGCAACCTCCACCCCATCGGAGCGGATTTTCTCTGCAGCAGGGAACATCTGCTCTCAAAAGAGAGCAAGCCTTTCTTCAGGACATGTAGAAATGCTAACTTTCCTGGCTATGAACAAGACCCTTGTGCAGTTTGGCATTATATAGAGTAACAGTATAGTAAAGTTGAATACTGTTGTGAGCACTGAGCACAAAACGCACTTTTGTTACATTTGAGTCAGTGAGACCAAAACTTTAATAATTCCTTAGTTACAAGTGCCTACCTCATTGTTGCTATGTTTGATGCCAAAGACAAATTAAGGAAAGAAAAGGCCTAAAAAATAAATATAAAGTTTTTTTTTGTGTTGTTTAGGCAAGTGCCTTTTCCTTATTTTACTCAGGTGTTTGCACTTTATGCTACACAGTTAAACAACTGTTTGTTGCTACAAGCATATTTTATTAAAGGTTTATTGAACTGTTATCTTAATTGTCTTTATTTTTAGTTGGCATGTATCTTAAACACTTCAAGCTGAAAGCTAATTATGGTTATATAAGAGCAGCTTCATGCTGGTGCGATAAGTTGTATGTTTTACTTTGAATTTACGTATCATCCGATTAGTCGACTAATCGATAAGATAATCGGTGACTAGTCGACTATCAAAATAATCGTTTGTGGCAGCCCTACTCACAGGTATACAGAAAATATTCACACTGTTGTTCAGTTAAAGTTAACTTAAGAAGTCCAACTGTAAGTAAAAAACAGAAAAACGAACCCCGAGTTTAAAGTTATTTGTTTCTCTAAGCCATCATAAAAACACAGTTTTTATCCTGTTTTAGTTGAACTTTTACGAAAAGGCCTGTTTCAAAAATCTTTTTTTTTTTTTGCCTGATCTTCTCTTTGTTCTTCGTTCTTTGTTCTCAACAGGACGGTTCTATTCTTAAGCCCAAGTAGCATTTTTTAAGCCCAGTTCCATTATTTTCCATAAGAGCTTTGCATTCCAGTGACCT
This sequence comes from Acanthochromis polyacanthus, assembly GCF_021347895.1. Lineage (NCBI taxonomy): Eukaryota > Metazoa > Chordata > Actinopteri > Pomacentridae > Acanthochromis > Acanthochromis polyacanthus. The sequence goes on from NC_067136.1 coordinate 717,646, forward strand.
TCCTCTTTTTAGAAAGTTTTGAAGCCAGATCAGCATCCAGCCAACCATGGATGTGTTCCTCCTGAGGGGTGATGCTGAGCTTCACTGTCCAGGAGGTCAGATACCTGCAGAACTTACTCTGAGTTCATTCCTTAAATGTAGAATTCCAGCTGTTCAACATCAGTGACAATCACAGATCTAAAATAACACTGAACAGGTGATTTAAATGACACCAAACACAACATGTTTATCTCATGTTGTTCCTGAGATCATAATAAAAGGTGTGAACATGAGAATAAACTTACAAACTGTAGACTTCAGGCAACATCAGACCTGCCAACCTTGGCGAAATATTTTGAGTACCACTTGTGTAACTAGCTTAGCTACTTTATTCTATCACACACACACACACACACACACACACACACACACACACACACACACACACACACACACACACACACACACACACACACACTTTTACTGTTTTAACCACCAGCTGCTGCGGGTGGGGGCACAGGGAACGGGGAGAGAGGTGGAGGGAGGCAGAGGACAGGAGAGAGCGGGCCAACAAGTGTTCTGCAGACTCGTTATTTTCCGCTACTCTATGATGATTGGTTTAAATTGCACCACTACACTGCTGCATCATGTATGAGTATTGCACGTCCACATTTCTAACAGCACTCACAGATGTCTGCAGCTTTTTCAGTAGTTTAATGAGGCGGAGCGTACCAGCGTATTTTGATGTCAAATTGAGTACCTGCTATGCAAAATGCGTACAGGTTGGCAGGTCTGCAACATGAAGGTAAACTCATAACATGGCTAAAAACACAAATACAGTTGGAGAGCGGAGTGGAGGAATCTGTCATCGCTGCTATCAGATGGCTTTGTTTCCATTCTCTGGTTGTAGTCCACCTTGGATTGAGCTCCATTAACCAACTTTTTGTCCTTCATTATGGCTCCTGAGCATAAAGGCATGTCCACTAGATTCGGCAATTTCTCACACGCCATTCATTGTCTATGTGAAATGCACCACATGCTGCATGCTGGTTTGTTTACGGTGTTTTGAGCTGTGATCTCCCCATAGCAACTTTCACGGAGGTAACCAGAAAACGGTGTATTACTGAAAATACCTCTGAAATATTTAATCAGCTTTCTCTTCTACACCAGCTCTGTCTGGGGCTTCAGTCGATGAGCTGATAGGTAGTTTTAATGCTAAAATCGTAAACATTATGGATGTCATTGCTCCAACTAAGGTGAAAGTTATTTCTGGTAAGAAAAAATCTCCATGGAGAAATGCCACACTGGTCAGAAATAGCAAAAGAGAGTGTAGGAAAGCTGAACGTAGGCGGCGAAAATCAAAACTCCAGGTTCATTATGACATTTACAAAGAGAAACTGTGGACTTACAATTTACAACTGAGGAATGCAAGACAATCTTATTTCACAGATATAATCACCAAAAACAGTCACAGTACACAAGCCTTATTTGCTACTGTGGACAGACTAACAAACCCTTGTGTGTCACTAGCCCCTGAGCTGCATTCTACCAGGGCCTGCAACCACTTTGCATCATTCTTTGTAGAGAAAATCCAAAACATTAGACAAGCAGTTAGTGCCCCCACAGCAGGTTCAGGATATGTCCTGTGTCAGCGTAAAACTATTTTAAACACCATGACGCAATTTAATCCTATTAATCACAAAAACCTGGAGGACATTATACATCAACTAAACTCCTCCTCCTGCTGTCTGGATATTCTGCCAACAAGGTTTCTCAAAAAAGTGTCCCAAGTACAGCTGGCGGATCTTTTATGGATTGTGAACTTGTCTCTTATGTCAGGTGTTTTTCCTCAGGCTTTAAAAACTGCTGTGATTAAGCCACTTTTAAAAAAAGAGCAACCTCGACAAGTTACAAATGAATAGCTACAGACCAACCTCTAATCTCCTATTTTTAAGTAAGATAATTAAAAAAGCAGTTTTTCAACAGCTAAACAATTACCTAATAAAAAGTAACAGCTTCAGTGTTTTTCAGTCAGGTTTTCGACAGCACCACAGCACTGAGACGGCTCTTATTAAGGTAATTAATGACATCCACTTAAATACAGACAGCGGCAGGATGTCGGTCCTAGTCCTGCTGGATCTGAGTGCTGCGTTTGACACAGTCGACCACAATATACTACTTAACCGACTGGAGAACTGGGTGGGACTATCCAGCACAGTACTCAACTGGTTCAAATCTTACCTAAAGAATAGGAATTACTTTGTGTCTATAGGTAACTTTATGTCTGAGCAGACAGTAATTACATGTGGAGTTCCCCAAGGTTCCATTCTGGGGCCTCTTCTGTTTAACATCTATATGCTCCCACTAGCTCAGATTATTGAAAAGAATAATGTAAGTTACCATAGCTATGCAGATGACACGCAGATCTACATTACAATGTCCCCAGAAGACCATGGCCCTATACAGGTGCTGGGAAAGTGTACTGAACAGATAAATGAGTGGCTGTGTCAAAACTTTCTTCAGTTAAATAACGACAAAACTGAGGTAATGGTTTTTGGAGCCAAGGAAGGGCGATTAAAGGTGAGCCTAGAGCTTCAGTCTTTACAGTTAAAAACTGCTGACCAGACCAGAAATCTGGGTGTGGTGATGGACTCAGAACTCAGTTTTGGAAAACACATTAAAGCAGTTACAAAGTCGGCTTACTATCACTTAAAAAATATCTCAAGAATTAAAGGGCTGATGTCTCAGCAGGACCTGGAAAAGCTCGTCCATGCATTTATTTTCAGTCGGCTTGATTACTGTAACAGTATCTTTACAGGTCTATCTAAAAAAACACTCAAACAACTGCAGCAGATTCAAAACTCTGCTGCTCGAGTCCTCACTAAGACCAAGAAAAGAGATCATATCACTCCGGTTTTAAAGTCCTTACACTGGCTTCCTGTCACTCAGAGGGTAGATTTTAAAGTCCTGCTGCTGGTCTACAAAGCTTTAAATGGTCTTGGACCAAAATACATCAGAGACCTCCTGACTCAGTATGAACCACCCAGACCACTCAGGTCATCTGGATCAGATCTTCTAGTAGTTCCTAGAGTAAAAACCAAACACGGAGAAGCTGCATTCAGCTTCTATGCCCCATATATAAGGAACAAACTCCCAGAAAACTGTAGATCAGCGGAAACTCTCAGCACATTTAAGTCCATTCTGAAGACGTACCTGTTCTCAGCTGCTTTTGATTAAATTATTTTAAGTTGTTTTAAATATTATTTATTGAAAGTTATTTTAAACAGCCCTTGTTTTCTGACTTCTGTTTTTGATCTTTTTACTGTTCTGACTTTTTTTTTAATGATTTCATAAAAGTTTTCTTTTGTTTTTCTTTTAATAATCATCATCCTCTGTTCTTAATGTCTTTGTAAAGCACTTTGAATCGCCTCGTTGTTGAAATGTGCTATATAAATACATTTGCCTTGCCTTGCCTCATTATGAAAGAACACTCAAGACTTTAGAGACAGAATGTCCCCACTGAAACTACAACAGATAAATGAAATAATGCATTCTGTGTTATTGCACTTCAAAATGGTCATTTGTGTTAAATGGTGTCCCTGCTTCATGTTTGTGTTGAAAATGTACTGAGTGAAAGTATCTAATAATGTGATTATATAATAAACTTGGTCTGAAACACCTTCATTGTTTCTGTCAGCAGTTCTGGAGACCAAAATCCAGAAACAAAGTTTAAAAGTTTATTTCTATAGCCCTTTATAACAACGTAAACCATCACATTAAATCTGTAGCTGACCCTCAGAGCAACACAAACTTCTTTCCTGTCCTTCATACATCACAGAGTGTTTCTGTAGATCATCACATCATTCAGAGTTCAAACCTTCATCTGAGTCTCTGCTGTCTGTCTCCACACAATCCCGTCTCACAAGGATTCGTGAAACTGTCACATAAATTAATCTATGGTTACGTGCGCACCAACACGATTTCTCATGTTTTACGTGTTGCTCACAACGAAATTCAAACCAATGTATTTGAAGCAGAGGACTTTTCGTGCCACTCAGAACGTATTTCAAACGAATGGGTATATTATATTTTTATATAATATACCCATTATATAAACCCATATTATATATATACCCATTATATTTTTATATAATATACCCATTATATAAACCCATATTATATATATACCCATTATATTTTTATATAATATACCCATTCGTTTGAAATACGTTCTGAGTGGCACGAAAAGTCCTCTGCTTCAAATACATTGGTTTGAATTTCGTTGTGAGCAACACGTAAAACATGAGAAATCGTGTTGGTGCGCACGTAACCATAGATTAATTTATGTGACAGTTTCACGAATCCTTGTGAGACTGGATTGCTCCACACTGCATGGTGAGCATCAGAAAGCTCATTATGTGTCTCTAAAATCATTCTGTGTCTCTTTCTCTGACCTTTTGGTCTCTTTGTGTTAGGTTTGTGTGTGTTTAGACCCACAAAATGCTGCCACCTCCACGCTTCACAACACTAGTCCTATGTGTCTTGATGGCCTGTCTCCATAGTCTCTTTTCTGTGTCTTTAACTCAGACAACCTGCAGCAAATCTGGTCTCTGATGAATTCTCTGTAAGTGGATGTTTGAAAGAAGCAACGTTAAACTTTCCTGCTGTGGTTTCTGCTCAGTAAAGATGGAGGCTGCTGCTCTCTGTCTTCATTCATCTCTGATTATTTACAGTTTTTAGAAGATGATTCAACCTGACAGAGAAAATCAGATAAGAAAGAAGATAATAGACAGGAAGACGAACAAATCAGAAAGTTTACATCCACATTTGAAACTCAAAACATTTAATGAGGTTCCAGAATTTGTTGTTTGTGTTCAAAACTCAGAGCTGAACTACAGGAAGAGGAACGAAACTTTCATAATAAACCTAAACTCTCTTTATCTTTAGCATGGTGTGTCCAGAGGAACATGATCTGTGTTCAGACAGACTGTCTCTAAAGTCTCTGGTTGTAGAAACAGATTCTACAGAGCAGCAGGAAGTTCTGGTAAACTACAGTCTGGATGTTTTCTACACTAATTAGATCTATGCAGAAACACAACAACCTAAATGTGATGAACGAGGAACTTTCTGTTTCCACAAAACACAAATGAAAGACCAACATGGAACATGTGACTCTTCAGTGTTTACATGTTAAATAAATGATGAGACAAAGTTTACCCTGATGACATGAAGCCCAGTTGACCTGCTGTGAGGGACAGCTGATGGTTTGTATGATCTGAATGATATTTAACAACCTGGTCTCAGTGGGACGATGACTGTCATGTTACTGAGAAAATGTGACACTGTGGACTTTCCACATGACTCAGTGGGTTTTACTGAATACTACAATCTCATTATAGGAAGAACAAAATACTTCTGCTATTTATCCTGGTAAAGAGAACAACACGTCCTGGTTCAGAGGGAGGAGCAGCAGAGCTGTAGTTAAGGGGTGTTGTGTAACGACACTAAACGCCAGTCTGGTTTTTGTGTTTTGTTTGTTGATCCTGTAGATAAGCTCCTGATCTGAGTTTGTTGTGAACCAGTTCAACAGGTTGTAGTCAGACATGAAGCAGCAGGATCAGAATCTGGAGAATCAACCTTTATTATCACTTCTGCAGAGAAGAAACCAGCTTTAAAACTCTGCATAGAAACTATAATGAACCACAGATCACTGGTTAGATTCAACTTTATTGGTATTGTACAGAGGACAAGAACTGAGAGAATCAAACAGTTTAGAATCAAATCAAATCAAATCAAATTTATTTATAAAGCACCTTTAAAACAACCACAGTTGACCAAGGTGCTGTACATAGGCATAAACAACAAGATTAAAAATAAAAGTAATAAAAACAAAGATAAAACATTAACTAGGATAAAAACAATAAGAAGTAAAAGCAGACTGCACAATAAAAACAAAAGCAATAAATAGACTAAACAAACTGGGCTGCCCCTCCCACATATATATACATGCACATGAAAACAACAAACCTACGTGGTGTGAAATGCCAATGAGAAAAGGTGGGTTTTAAGAAGGGTTTTAAAATTGGACAAGGAGGAGGCCTGTCTAATGTGCAGTGGCAGCTCATTCCAAAGCTTTGGAGCTGCCACAGAAAACGCTCGATCCCCTCTGAGCTTCAGCCTTGTTTTGGGGATCCTCAGGAGCAGCTGATCAGCTGACCTGTGGGAATGGCTCGGAGTACATGGATGAAGAAGCTCAGACAGGTATTGGGGGGTGAGACCATGTAATGATTTAAAAGCAAATAAAGCATTTTAAAATGAATTCTAAAAAGGACAGGCAGCCAGTGTGGTGAAGCTAAAATCGGTGAAATGTGCTCAAACTTTCTCGTACCAGTTAAAAGACGTGCAGCGGCATTCTGGACTAGCTGTAGACGAGCAATGGAGGACCCACTAACCCCCATATAGAGAGCATTGCAGTAATCCAGCTGAGTGGTCACAAAGGCATGGATTACTGTTTCAAATTGCTTTCTCTGCAGAATGGGTTTAATTTTTGCCAGCTGCCTTAACTAGAAGAAGCTATTTTTCACCACAACTTTAATCCTGTTAATTATTAACAACAGGTTTGGCGTACTGTGCCAAGAAACCCAGATCCATTGGAGGAGTCACAGAGCTACCACCAAAGACCATCACTTCAGTCTTTTTTTCATTAAAACTCAGAAAATTTAGGGACATCCAGGCCTTGAGGTCATCCAAGCAATTTAACAAAGGTTTAAGGGAAAATGACTTGGCCTTTTTGAGAGTGACATAAATCTGACAGTCATCAGCATAACAGTGGAATGAAATGTCATGCTTCCTGAGGATTGAACCAAGGGGGAGAAGGTATAGAGAAAATAAAAGAGGGCCCAGCACCGAACCCTGAGGAACCCCACATGAGAGAGGAGCAGTGAAGGACACAGAGTCCCCAAGGCTGACACAGAAAGTCCGATGAGAGAGGTAGGACCTGAACCATTTCAGAGCCGTACCACTGATGCCTACCCACTGCTCCAGACGAGCAACCAAGATGTCATGGTCCACTGTATCAAATGCTGCTGTTAAATCTAAAAGCACAAGGATCACACTGTGACCAGAGTCAGTAGCTAAGAAGGTGTCATTAAAAACTCTTAAAAGAGCCGATTCCGTGCTATGCAGTCTTTTAAAACCAGATTGAAAAATCTCCAGAACATTTTGTTCATTTAAAAAGTCCGTGAGCTGGGAGTACACAATTTTCTCCTGGATTTTGGAGAGGAAAGACAATTTAGAAATGGGCCTAAAATTTGCCATAATAGCAGGATCCAGTCCAGGTTTTTTAATCAGGGGTTGCACAACCGCATGTTTAAAATTTTCAGGGACCACTCCAGAGGACAGACTGCTGTTAATGATGCTGTGCAGATGTGGCCCAACTGTAGGGAAAGCCTCCTTAAAAAGTCGAGGAGGAACAGAATCATTAGGTGAACCTGATGGCTTTAAATTATCAATAATCTCCTGCACAAAAGACAGGGTCACAGGCTCAAAGGAGTCAAACACAGCAGACCAAGGAACAAACACAGAGGGGTCATAAGTAGGAGGTGAAATAAGTGCTCTGGTAGAGGAGACTTTAGCAACGAAAAAGTGCAAAAAGTTTTCACACACACTAGGGGAGGGCTCAATTCCCACAGTCTGCGGTGGATTCAGAGCAGAGTTAATCACTTTAAACAAAACACGAGGTTTGTGACAGTTTGATACAACAGTATCAGAGAAATATTTACTTTTTGCCTCTTTCACAATGGACTGGTAACGACGCCAACAATCCCTCAACCATTGAAAAGACACTTCCAGTTTATCTTTTTTCCACTTGCGCTCAGCTCTGCGACACTCCTGTCTGGCAGTGCGGGTTGTTTCATTCAACCAAGGCTCTGGAAGAACTTTATGCCTCCTGCTCTTTAAAGGGGCCGCAGCATCAATAGCAGTTTGACAGGTAACAAGAAACTGAGAGCACAGAGCTTCTGTATCATCACACATAGGACTGGGAGTGAAGTAGTTCTGACTGAAAGCGGCTGAGAAGTGAGCAGCAGTGTAAGAGTTAAAAGCCCGGCGTCTGTGAGCAGCAGCACGAGGTTTAACGGTGTTATCATGTACAGTAGCTTGAAAAAGTACAGGCATATGATCAGAGAAGAACGCTTCACAGATCTCCAAGTTAAAAACAGGCAGACCATAAGACAAAACAAGATCAAGTGTGTGACCACGATCATGTGTCGGGCCCAGTACAGACTGAACAAGATTAAAAGAGTCAATTATATTTAAGAAATCCCTCGCCAAGGGGATTTCCGGACAACATACATGAATATTAAAATCACCGACAATCAGGACCCGGTCATATTTCGGCATGATGTCGGCCAAGAACCCAGAAAAGTCAGTTAAAAAGTCTCTGTTATATTCGATAAACCACAGCACACAACACCGTGTGAGAGTTAATTCAAAGCTGGTGAGGGTCCATGACAGGAACATCTGTTTACATTTAAAATCGCTTTTAAAAACAGTTGCAATTCCTCCTCCTCGACCAGATGTCCGCGGAGAATTAAAATAGCAGCACTCCTCAGGTAAAAGTTCTGTGAAGGCACTGGACTCACCAACACTCAGCCAAGTCTCAGTGACAAAGAGGAAGTTCAGATCCCAAGATGTAAAGAAATCCTTCAGGATGAATGTTTTATTCGCAAGTGATCTTGCGTTAACCAAGCCAAACCTGGCAGGAGCTGGCGGGTCTGGAAGAACAGCTGACACGGAGTCCCTACAGAAAGGCCACAGGTTACCCAGATCCATCCCGTGCCGGCGGAGATGAGGAGAGCAGGGACCGCGGGGCAGAAACATGTCATCCGAGCCGGTCATCGGTACCAGACAGGCAGCGACAGGGTCCAGCCAACGTCAGGAGACAGCAAGGCGAGGTACCACTCCATATCCACCATGAACAGTGCGCACCAACCCGGCCCTCAGCCTCACCATGCAACCGCCCCGCTTTCCCCGGCACCGGTAGCGTTTCCGCCAAGGGAGTGGCACCGGCGTACGGCAGAGGTATGTCGGGATGCCCGATAGGAATAAAGGCAAAGATCTCTGTCCATAAAGCTCAAAACTGACTAGATCATTTGAGAAGACTCTCAAATTTAGCAAAGTTTGACACTCATACACCAGCAGAGCATTGACTTCATGTGTAACAAGGGATACAAACAGCATAAATACACATAGCATTCGGAACAGCTGGAGCAGCTGACGGCACGCCTCACACACTGGCACCATCTTCCTCAGGCTAATTTCATCATACTCATCAAAGCTGAAGTGCAAAAAGCAGCAGAAAAGTTCATTATTTACAGAAAAGTTCATTATTGAGACTGTCTTCCTTGAAAAAACGACCACATAGCTCGTCTGTACACTCCCTTATTATGACCGAGTGTTACGTTTTGAAGTTAAGCGACCTCTAGCGGTTGAGTAAATATCGACACTCCGGTGTCTCAGCTGAAATGTCACCATGAACAAATGTTGACCTAACTAACCGTAACCCTAACCATAACCCTAAACCCGTCTTGCAAAAGTGAGGGAAAAGCCGTTTTGCAAATTAAATCCCGTAATGCCTTCCAGTCACCCGTAGGGGCGCTAACGTAAATACGCTCTCATGGGTCGTATCGGCGGCTTGCAAACACGTGACTTTAGCGGTGGCATTAACTTCCGGTTAATTAAGTGGTGGTCAGGCCAACCAAAATGGCTGCCGCAGAGCAAGGAAAACACGACTCTTTTTCTGAGTATTTTCGTGCTTTAGATTCTAATTCTCAAACTCGATACATCGAAAAAGTCAAATTTTGTGATGGCATAGATCCGTATGCGTTATCCACGAAGGATTTGACCTACGAGTTGGAAAAATATCCGCCAGTTCAGTTCCCTGATACCTCAAACTATCTGGTGCTACAAACAAGCTTTTGCACTGCTAAACAAATGAAGGCTTGGAAAAGCATGGATTCATACAATTTCTTTGTCTGTGGATGGGTTAAAGAAGTCGGAGTTAAGATCCTGAAAGACAAATCCTGCATCATAAAAAGCCGTGTAAGTAACGATTTATGTAAACTTGTACTTGCTAGGTGTGTTAGCTCGGTGGATGCTAAAACGTGTTTCTGCTGTTCTTTTCCGGTGAAACATTCGCAATGTTTATCAAAAACACCAACTCATACCTGGTTGTTGATAAAAGAAGATGGAGAAATAATAACTGCGCACTGCGACTGCATGGCAGGGTAAATAATCCTTCAATGTGACAGTTTTGCTAGTGACAGTGTATATATGCTAGCCACATCTCAGTTCCTGCTTTAATTTGTGTTTCGTGTTGGTCTGTTTACTAAGCACATGAAGATGGCAAACTTAATGTAAAATGTCTAAGAAATACTTGTCCGTTTACTGTGATTGCAGTGTTTTATTTTTTTCATTTGTACAATTTTTCTTCGTTTGCCTATCAACAGAAACCGTCATTTTGGACGAGAGTAAACAAGCTTAAAACAGCGAACGTTAGCTTAAGTGGGTAGTTAGTGTTACCAATCTTTAAAGAATGGGTCTTAAAACCAACACAGAAAGGCTCTAAGCATGTATATCATAATAATTCACTAACCTTTAAAGAAGTGATCGCCACAGACTCTGGCATTCTTTGACTCCGCTCCCTTCGAACTTAAGGAAATGTTAGTGAGCCATTTTTCTCTGCGTCTTTTCGTAAAATCCTTCGTGTGAGGCCCTTTTTTTAATCTCTTCACGAGGAACCCTGAAGTATCCTTTATTAATTTCGCGATTTGATCGATTAGAACAACCTAAAACAACACACGCAAAAGGCATTTTTGACCGATGAGTGAACGTTAGCCACACTCGCTGCAGTCAACAATCAGCTCCGCTGACCACCACTTCATGATATGCATAGGTAATGAGGCGGATGTGACGTCATTTGCAAGCCACCTATTCAGGGGCACGTACATACGACCTGTGTGGTCGTATGAGTTGGAGGGCTTGTTGCATTATTTACTGTAAAGTTCATTATTTCCAGTGTGTTACAGGATAAACAATCATTTCTGTGAAGTAACCCAGTTCATTCTATCAGTTTAAGTTCTGCTTATTCTGTTCAGCCTTCACTACAGTTCAGTAACAAACAATGTTATTTTACTACATTTATCTGCAGATTAACAACTAAACATGATATAGGAGGAAGATCAGACTCACAGAACACTGAGTTGTATAAAAAAATATATAAAATTAATACAGTTAAATTATTATTGATATATTTAATAAAATTATCCAGTAAAAGAGTTCAGAGCATGCTGAAAGGTAAAACATTAAAACACTTTGAACAAAATCTTTATGAAGAATCTGATCATCATCTGCTCACATCATTTATACTCAGTTAATTCATCATGAAGTAACTGAGTACAAAATCATTCTGCAGATTAACAGAACAAAACACAGATGAGCAAATAAAACCTTAAGATAAGACGAAGATCCCAGAGAGAAACTCACAAACCATCCAGCAGTAAATAAAATAAATCATCAGAGCTGCTAACAGATAAAGCATCAAAACCAGTTCAGTCTGAAGTTGTTCATCAGTTCTGCTTCATTCTGGACAATCAGAACTTTTCTATCTGCTTCTGATCTCATCTGACAGAACACTTTACATCCACAACATTTCATCAGGTTCTAACATGCAGAGCTTTGGAACACATTTATTTCCAGACAAAGCAACAGAGTAGAAAAGTTGATGAAGACCAGCAGCAGCAGCAACAATCCACAGGATCAATCTAGATCTAAACTCTGAATGGTTTTCATATCACTTTAAGTTGCAGTTCAGCCTTTATTTTTTATTTTATTATTTATTATTTTTCATATTTATTATTAGTAATTATTATCCTTTATGTTTGTTACTCATTGAACCTTGTTTCATGAAATACCAGAAACTTCGTGTCAGATTTGGTGATATATCCTGATGGAGCTGTATGGAGCCACAGATGAGTAGTTCAAGGACCATCTAAAACTTAATAATTGGGTGATTATTTCTGTTTTCTGTTTCTTTCATTTCATTTTTATTGTCTTAAGCAGTGCTGTGAATCTATTAAAATTTTTAATCATATTAATCACAGGGTTACTGTGGATTTGTTTCAATTAATCAACATTAAATATCATTCATTTTTTATCTACATTAATCCAGTTTAATTTTGCTTTTGCAAAAAGACTCAAGAAAGAGGAAGATATAGCTACATTTAAAGTGTTTGTTCAACAACTTTGAAGGTTCATGTTGGCGCCGTGCTCAGACCCCTTGAAATTTTTCACTCTCTGTGTCATTGCAGCCATTTGCCAAAATCAAAAAAGTTCATTTTATTTCTCATTAACGTACACTCAGAAAAAAAAACAGAAATGTAGAAATTTTTGCAAATTTATTAAAAAGAAAAACTGAAATATCACATGATCAGAAGTATTCAGACCCTTTGCAGAGACATTCATATTTAACTCACATGCTGTACATTTCTTCTGATCCTCCTCAAGATGGTTCTGCTTCTTTATTGGAGTCCAGCTGTGTTTAATTAAACTGATTGGACTTGATTAGGAAAGGCACACACCTGTCTATATAAGACCTTACAGCTCACAGTGCATGTCAGAGCAAATGAGAATCATGAGGTGGAAGGAACTGCCCAAGGAGCTCAGAGACATAATTGTGGCAAGGCACAGATCTGGACAAGGTTACAAAAGAATTTCTGCAGCACTCAAGGTTCCTCAGAGCACAGTGGCCTCCATAATCCTCAAATGGAAGAAGTTTGGGACGACCACAACTCTTCCTAGACCTGGCCGTCCAGCCAAACTGAGCAATGGTGGGAGAAGAGCCTTGGTGAGAGAGGTAAAGAAGAACCCAAAGATCACTGTGGCTGAGCTCCAGAGATGCAGTCGGGAGATAGGAGAAAGTTCCACAAAGTCAGCTATCACTGCAGCCCTCCACCAGTCGAGGCTTTATGGCAGAGTGGCCCGACGGAAGCCTCTCCTCAGTGCAAGACACATGAAAGCCCGCATAGAGTGTCAGGGTTTTACAAGGGAGCTCAGGTGCAGGAAATACACAGACGGATGGTTTAGAATGAAAGAGATTTATTTCTCCTCACGAAGACTACAATTTCCAGAATGCAAACTTAGAACAGGAAGTAGTTAATCTGGCACTTGGGCTGAGAACCACAGCGACACTAGAGGACTGGAAGACTACTCAGAAAAACATAGAACTAAAAGTCAATGAGGCTCTCTAAACAAACGAAGCTAAACCATAAGCTTTATCCAAGGAAGTCAAAAACGAAACTCACATAATCCAGCAACCGTACAATCTTAATCTAACTATTACCAAGTCTCCTACTACACTAGTCAGCAAAACTAAGCTATCAGGTTTCAGTTCAACAAGACATAAACGAACGGAGATGCTCGAACTGGGTTCCAGCGGGCCTGGCGGAACGTATGGCTGCGGCTTGGGGAAGCTGGCGATAGGTAGGACATGGCGACAACAGGTGAGTGGAACGAACGTCTGACGGTGGGATGTCCACAGGTGACGGTGGCGTACTTGGACCCGGTCGGAGAGATTGGAGATGGTTTGGAATATGAACCAAGCAGGAGCAGCGGAGCCAGGAGCTGAGACAAAGAGCAGAGAGCAAGGTTAGAGTACTGGCAGGCTGGAGTGAGACAAGATAACTGACAGAGATGTTTTACAGGTGAGGTTGTTACTATCCAGCACAGAGAGATGGCTGGCGTCTGCTTATATAGTGAGAGGTGGAGATCTGATTAAGCGCTCCCAGCTGCTCCTGCACCAGCTAATGATTACTGCGATAGGGAACACCTGTTGTCAATCATGCCACTGGATCAACCTAGGGAGGAGAGAGGGAGAGAGCAGGGAAAACAAAAGTAACAGGGCCCAGCAGTTGCTGGCCTGACAGTACCCCCTGTGAGAGAGCATCAGGTTTGACGTTCCTTGACCCTGGGCGATAAGACAACGAGAAGTTAAAACGTCCAAAGAATAAAGCCCATCGTGCTTGACGAGAGTTAAGTCTTCTGGCTGACTTAACGTATTCTAGATTTTTATGACCAGTCCAAACAATAAAAGGCTTTTCTGTCCTTTCCAACGATCCATCCATCCATCCTCTATACACCGCTTTATCCTCATAAGGGTCGCGGGGGGTGCTGGAGCCTATCCCAGTTGACTTGAGCGAAGGCAGGGGACACCCTGGACAGGTCACCAGTCTGTCACAGGGCTATACATACAGACACACAATCACACTCACATTCACACCTACGGGCAATTTAGAGTAACCAATTAACCTCAGCATGTTTTTGGACTGTGGGAGGAAGCTGGAGTGCCCGGAGAAAACCCACGCATGCACAGGGAGAACATGCAAACTCCATGCAGAAAGATCCCAGGCCCACCCCCTTTCCAACCAATGTCTCCATTTTTCCAATGCTAACTTGACCGCTAGTAGTTCTCTGTCTCCAAAGTCGTAATTTCGTTCAGCGGGTGAGAGTCATCTGGAAAAGAAAGCACAAGGGTGCAGCTTTTGATCTTTGGAGGAACGCTGTGACAGGACGGCCCCCACCCCAGTATTGGATGCATCCACCTCTACAATAAATTGGAGAGAAGGATTAGGTTGGGTAAGAACTGGTGCGGTGGTAAACCGGCGTTTTAACTCCAAGAATGCCTGTTCGGCCTCTGGAGTTCACTGAAAACTCCGGAGTGTGGAGGTCAATGCAGTGAGGAGGGCAGCAACCTTGCTATAATTGCGAATAAACCTGCGATAGAAATTCGCAAACCCAAGGAACCGCTGAAGTTGCTTACGGTTAGTAGGAACAGGCCATTCTTGGACCGCAGAGAGTTTTCCTGGTTCCATTTGGATTTGCCCTGGGGAGATAACATAGCCGAGGAAGGTTACAGATGTAGCATGGAACTCACATTTTTCAGCCTTTATAAGCAGTTTGTTCTGAAGGAGTCTCTCAAAGACTTGACGAACATGGATGACGTGCTCCTTTAGGTCCTGTGAATACATCAGAATGTCATCCAGGTATACAAAGACGAAACGGTTTATCGTGTCACGGAGCACGTCATAAGATTCTGAAACACAGCTGGAACGTTGGGAGTCCAAAAGGCATGACGAGATATTCAAAATGCCCTAATGGCGTCTTAAATGCTGTTTTCCATTCATGTCCCTCTCGGATAGGGATTAGATGGTACGCATTTCGTAAATCCAGCTTTGTGAAGATGTTAGCTCCTTGGAGGGGAGAAAAGCTGGAGTCCATAAGGGGCAAAGGGTAAGAGTTCTTAACCGTCATACTGTTTAACCCACGAAAGTCAATACATGGTCGAGGTGTTCCATCTTTTTTCTCTACAAAGAAAAAACCTGCACCCACCGGAGAGGAAGATGGTCTGATAATGCCTGCCGCTAATGAGTCTCGAATATAATTTTCCATGGCCACACACTCAGGTCTTGACAAATCATAAAGTCTACTAGTGGGGAGTGTGGCTCCCTGTAAACGCTCAATTGCGCAGTCATATGGTCGATGGGGCGGAAGAGATAAAGCCTTCGTTTTGCTAAAGACTGCGGCCAAGTCATGATACTGTGGCAGAATTGCTTTAAGGTCAATTGGTTCCGGGGGGGTTGGAGCTACTGGACTTGGTGGCGTTAGAGCTGAAGACAAGCAGCGTTGGTGGCAAGCTGAGCTCTCCAGGAGGTAACCTCTCCCCAGTTCCAGTCAATCTGTGGGTTGTGTTTTGATAACCAAGGATATCTAACACCATTGGAGGTCTAGAGTGTTCTAACACACAAAAGGCTAACTTCTCACGATGATATCCTGCAATAAGTACCTCTAACGGAACTGTCTTACCACTAACTTTAGCAAAACAGAGACCATTCAGGGAACTAGCAACTAAAGGATGACTAAGAGGTACAGTGGGAATGTTTAGTTGCTTTACCAACTCAGAGTCCAAGAAGCTTTCTTCCGCCCCAGAGTCCACTAACGCAGCTACCGGCAAGGAAACGGAGTTCCAACAGAGAGTGGTTCTTAGTTGGAGTCTAAGCAGAGGAGTAGCGTTGGCTTGGCCCACCAGTAGCCCCCTTACTACTAGCGAGCCTGTTCTTTTCCCGGCTGACGAGGGCAGGTTGCAATAAAGTGCCTGGACTCTCCACAGTAGAAGCAGAGACGAGCTGCTCTTCTACGTTCTCTTTCCCGCGGAGTTAGTTTGGCGCGGCCCAACTGCATCGGTTCTGATTCCTCGGCCGGTGCCTCAGTAGTGGTTGTCCTACTAGCAGAAAAGTTGCGAATGGTGGTCCTGGTTGTGCCGGTCCTTTTCTCCCGTTTCCTTTCTCTCCATCGGTTGTCCAGCTTGATAGCTAGCGAAATCCAAGCCTCCAAAGAGCCTGGTTTATCGTGGCGGGTCAGTTCGTCCTTCATTTCTTCGCTGAGGTCCTGGTAGAATGTATGCCTTAACGCCGACTCATTCCAATCGACCTCTGCCGGCAGGGTCCGGAACTGGCGGGCATACTCGGCCACACTCCGGTTAGCTTGTTGGATTGTCCCCAGCCGGGTGGCCGCGTCCCTGCCGCTCACGGGATGGTCAAAGTTCCTCCTCATTTCAGCCACAAAAGCAGGATAAGAATCACACAGGGGTCCCTGACGCCGCCAGACAGCCATCCCTCAGTCTCGAGCTTAATCAGATCTCCACCTCTCACTATCTCAGTTGCTGGCCTGACATAGAGTTTGTCCAAAAACACATGAAGGACTCCCAGACTATGAGAAATAAGATTCTCTGGTCCGATGAGACCAAGATTGAACTTTTTGGTGTTAATTCTAAGCAGCATGTGTGGAGAAAAGCAGGCACTGCTCATCACCTGCCCAATACAATCCCTACAGTGAAACATGGTGGTGGGAGCATCATGTTGTGGGGGGGGGGGGGGGGGGGGGGGGGGGTTTCAGCTGCAGGGACAGGACGACTGGTTGCAATTGAAGGAAGGATGAATGCGGCCAAGTACAGAGATATCCTGGAGGAAAACCTCTTCAGAGTGCTCAGGACCTCAGACTGGGCCGAAGGTTCACCTTTCAACAGGACAATGACCCTAAGCACACAGCTAAAATAACAAAGGAGTGGCTTCAGAACAACTCTGTGACCGTTCTTGACTGGCCCAGCCAGAGCCCTGACCTAAACCCAATTGAGCATCTCTGGAGAGACCTCAAAATGGCTGTCCACCAACGTTCACCATCCAACCTGACAGAACTGGAGAGGATCTGCAAGGAGGAATGGCAGAGGATCCCCAAATCCAGGTGTGAAAAACTTGTTGCGTCATTCCCAAGAAGACTCATGGCTGTACGAACTGAAAAGGAGCTTCTACTCAATACTGAGCACAGCGTCTGAATACTTATGACCATGTGATATTTCAGTTTTTCTTTTTTAATAAATTTGCAAAAATTTCTACATTTCTGTTTTTTTTTTTGTCAAGATGGGGTGCTGAGTGTACATTAATGAGAAATAAAATGAACTTTTTTGATTTTGGCAAATGGCTGCAATGACACAGAGAGTGAAAGATTTCAAGGGGTCTGAATACTTTCTGTACACACTGTAGATGTACAAATGGCGCTTCCCCTACTTTTTCTACTCTTTTTTACGGAACTTTTAAGTTTCTCAGCTGGCGACCCGTTCAAACACGGCTCCATTGTTTACAGTTGGGATCAGCTGTTGGTTCTGAGCCAGGCCAGGCAGCAGCAGTGGGAGAGACCAGACATCCCAGCGGCGCTCCGGAGAAGGAGGAGAGAATGCAGACCAGGAGCAAAGTACCGGGAGAAGAGGAGACGGTACAAGCCATCCGTTCCATCCGTAATAATGGGAAATGTGAGGTCTCTCCCAAACAAGATGGAAGAGTTGGCGGCGCTGACCAAGCAGCAGTGGGGGTATAGGGAGAGCAGTCTCTTTATGTTTACCGAGTCATGGCTGAAAGAACAGACCCCGGACCCAATTCTGACTCTGGATGGTTTTACATCTTGTCAGAGGGAGAGCGGTAAGAGGAAGGGAGGGGGTCTGGCGATGTATGTGAATGAGAGATTGTGTAATGCTGGGCACATTAGTGTAAAACAGTGGCTCTGCACTAAGGATGTAGAATTACTGGCGGTCAGTCTGCGTCCGTTCTATCTGCCACGGGAGTTTTCACATGTAATAGCTGTTACTGTGTACATCCCCCCTCGGCTGATGCGGCTGCAGCTTGTGAACTCATCCATAGTGAAGTGTCCCAGCTGCAAACATCTCACCCTCAGTCTTTTATTATCATCTCAGGAGACTTCGATCATGCATCGTTCTCTGCCACTCTCCCCACGTTCACACAGTACGTGACGTGCCAGACGAGAGACAATAAAACCTTGGACCTACTGTATGCAAACATCAAAGATGCATACAGCTCCTCACTGCTCCCCCCGCTGGGCAGCTCAGATCACAACCTGGTGAGGCTGCAGCCCATTTACATACCTTTGGTGAAGAAACAACCCCCCACCATAAGGTATGTGAAGAAGTGGTCTGACGAGGCCACTGAGGTGCTGCAGGACTGTTTTGAGACCACAGACTGGGATGTGCTGTGTGGTCCACATGGGGAGGACATCGACACACTGACAGACAATATCACTGACTACATTAACTTCTGTGCAGAGAACATCGTACCGATCAGGAAAGTGCGGTGTTTCTCTCACAGCAAACCCTGGGTGACCCCAGAACTGAAGGCCCTGCTGAAGGAGAAGAGAAGGGTTTTTGGATCTGGGGACAAAGAGCAGCTGAGGAGGGTGCAGAAGGAGATAAAGAAGAAGATCAAGGCGGACAAGGCCAGCTACAGGACCAAGATGGAATCTCACCTGCAGGATAATAACACAAGGGAGGTCTAGAAAGACCTGAGATCCATCTCTGGTTACAGCGGAGGCCATGAGAGGGGAGCAGGAGACCGGGAGTGGACCAATGAGCTGAACCGGTTCTTTAACAGGTCTGACTCTGCTCCCACTCCTCCCCCCTCACATCAAAGCACTGACCAGCCAGCTTCTTCTTCACACCTCAGCTCTATAGATGGATTTGGAGCCGACGTCACTCTTACGTCACACTCAAGTGACGACGCATGACAGCTGCAAAAAGCGCTGTATTTACCGCGGAAAGAAGACCAAAAATGTCTTGTTGTGCTGTTGGTTGTGCAAATCGTTTTGATCAAAACCATAAAACGCGCAAATTGCACAGAATTCCAGGTACTCGTACCCCTTTTAAGGCAAACAGGAGACATCTATGGTTGCAAGCCATCCGAAGGACCAACTGGAACGATCAGCAGATTAGCAATGCCAGAATATGCAATGATCACTTCATATCAGGTAGCTAACTTGGCCTTCGCTAACAATAAGTATCCGCATGGCTAAGTTATAAAACCATGATCAATTGTATTTTATCAAGCTTGTGGGAGCATGTTAACTATGTACTATATGCACAAGTTCTCTTTGTTGACACTTGTGAAGCAAACTGTTGCTAATGCTAACATGCTAAATGTTTGAGATGATGTAGGTTTTGTCAGTAACATCAGTCATCTGAGTGTGTTGTATATTTTGTACAGGAGAAGCATCTGATGACATCAATAATCCTGACTTTGTCCCGTCTATCTTTTCTTATTCATCCCGGTCAGACAAGGAAGGCGATGCCAAATTGGAGCAGTAAATATTCTGATTTTCTTGTGTTGCTTCTCTGATATAACTGTATGTTACCACGTAGTGTGATCATTAGAAAAATAAATAGGAAGGTGACGTTTTAATATATTTGAAATAACTCTGGTTAATGAAATAACATTACTGGACATCTTTGAATGAACCTCATGGAAACGTGAAAGTCAGATTTGAAATGATAAAGTAATCCTGTGCCTAAAAGTAGCTGCCTTCTTTGCAATTGATTACTCTCTTCTGTGCATTTCAGATATAAGAGAAAAAGATGAAGAGATGAAGCCTCCAGAAGATGTCCACACAATGATCAATCTACACCCATTTCCCCAGCAAATGATAGTGGAATGGACCCTGATCAATCTACGCCCACTCCACCTGTGAATGACTGTGAAATGGAGCCAAATGCTGATCTTTGTAATGGTATGAACTCTGAATACTCTTCATAACCAAAACAGTACCATCATTAAGAAAAAAAAAGTAAATCAAAACTATGTGCCTTTCTTTTTTGTTTTTAATGTTAATATGATAATCGTTTTAGACTGGTTACTTAATAACATTTATCAGGCTGCCCTAATTATTTATCAAAGTCTGAATTATCTCCAGGAAGGCAATTATGAATTAGATTTGGGGAAAAAAATAGTGACATATGTTTTCTTCTTATTAACTTTACAGAAGCTGCAGTCCCAAAGGCCGACCATGAGGACCTCAAACAGAAATACCACCAACTGAATATCGAGTGTGACAACCTGTGTGCAGAAAACAACCAACTGAGAGCTGAGAATGAAGAAATAAAAGCAGTTTAAATTTTAAAGAACTGTTCAGCAATAGGGAGGGCTGTGGAAAGGAATGGATCATCTCTGGCAAAACGAGTGATGATTAGATCTTGCTGTGTCCACTTCACAAAGTCGCAGTACTCTACCTCACATACAAACATGTCAAGTTGTACTTGATGGTAGTACTTGTGGTTCTTTTTGAGACAGAATGATTGGTCTAAGCAAAAATCTTTGTCCTCACCGCTTCCTGTCATGATATCTGTATGGGCACTTGATCTCTACAGTTCCTCTACCGCAGCAACCACAGTTCACCACTCCATCTGGTGATGCTCCAAGATGTGGATGGACAACTAGACCACAGAGTTCAACATTAAAGTTGTGATGATGTGCTTTCATTGCCTCAGCATAACATTTTCTTGCAGTGCATTCATTGTTTCTTCCCCACTTTATTGCATTTACATGAGATAAGTCTTTGTTGTCATATTGCATCATCTGTTTGAGTAAGTTGGTTTTAGCTGTTTCAGTTTGAACAGTACAAACACGATATATGGTGGAGCTAGTAATTCGTCCTAATCTGTGTGTTTGCCAAGCCTGTGATTGGGCTTGTTTTTTAGTAATTGATTCAAGGTTTGCACACTTTGCCTGTGTTATCTCCCTTCTAAGCCTGGAAAATATAGCCTCACTTTTTTCTAGTAATTCAGCTGAGGAGAGGCCTCTCAGATTTGCATCATACAGAGCTGCCAGTGGCTCCAATGGGTCTTCATTCTCTTTGTCTGAATCTGATGCGGTGTCTGTGTCACTGCAGTCCAGGTCAGTGAGAACAGCTGCCTTGGGTTTCAGAAGTTTCAGCTTCTTCATGTCTTCATCTGTCACCTCTGAAATCAGACAGAAGAGAAGGTACACCCCAATGAAACCAAACGTTAGGAGAGGAGTACTACCACATCAATAATACACTATTATTTTACAATTTTGATCATAGAAATGTGATATTTTTAACAACTATTTGAAGCCCTTCTGAAAGTTCTTCCTCCTGGTGATGGCTGCACTAATTTATGGCCATGATAAACTTCATACCTTTGACATTGTTGTTGATCTCGTGGTGTTTTCTTCTCACAGGTAGCAGTAAGCCACTTAGGTCTTTTGACACAGATTTCACTCAGTCTGGCTGCCTTTACCTCTTTTCTGGAGGCCAGAAGCCATTGGTTGGTCCCTGATGTACAAAACTTCAGTCTTTCCATATCTGACCCCACAACTCAACCTTAAGCAGTAGAGCTGCTGTGTGCCTACAGCATGACCCCAAACTGAAGAAGAAGAAACACAGGAACAAACAAAAACAAATTGATTAGAACAATAATAAAGAGAGAAAGCATTATGCCACTTTGCACCACTGTAGCAATGATCATACAAATGTTTTCAATAATGAAAGAGACTGAGTGACAGAGGTGGGCTGAGTAGTAAAAATACTGACTTCAGTAAGAGGAGTGGTACTTTGAAATTACTTTACTGAAGTAGAAGTAAACAGTAGCAACCTAAAATATTATTCAGAGTATAAAAAGCCCTCAAAGGAAAATTTACATTTCACATTTGTACTGTGAGTAATGAGCCTGTGATTGAGTTTACATTTTTAATTTATAAATCAGTGGGGTTAAGAGGAATGTTATGAGGAAAACAAAACATGATATAAAATAAATAAAATATTTTATTGTGACAATAAATAACCAAAAAAATACTTATTTTGAAGATTGTGGTGCAAAGAAAAACACAAACATGACCTGCCTAATCTGTAAAATTTAGCTTTAGCCACAACATATTTATTGACAGTAAAACATTTTGAAGTAAGAGTACAAACACTTCAGTGTAATATTATTGACTAGATGTAAAAAGCACTGTATGGTAAAGCAACTCTGAGTATTTTCCTCAACAATTAACTCAAGTAGATAACAATTTACTAGTAGCAACTACCCACCTCTGCTCTCAAAGTGATAAGTTAGCAGATAACGTCTGTGTTATCAGAGTATTCAGTATTACCTACCCAGCCATGCAGGTGCAGTTCACGGTTAGAATGCTGTTGTTCTTTTTGTTTACAATCACCCACACCTTGTACATCTCTGTCCTCTTTCCTGGTCTTTGACTTGGTAGCACCTCTGTTTTCAGAGCCACCAAGTTTTCTAGGCTGTAGTCATGTAATAAAATATCCTGCACATGGTTGTCCATTACATAGCTGTATGCATCCAGTGTTTGGTAGGATTTCAGGCTTTCCCGAGAATAGAGACTCGGAGTCTCGATCAGGTAAGAATGGATGTCTGCCCACTGAAGTTTGTCTCAAAGACCAGGAACCCCAGGGAGCCAAACCACTTCAGACCTGTGGCCCTCACTTCTCATCTGATGAAGACAATGGAGAGGATCATCCTCAGGAACCTCTGTCCCCAGGTGAGTCCACATCTGGACCCACTGCAGTTCACTTACCAACCAAACATTGGAGTAGATAACAGAGTCGTCTACCTGCTGCACAGATCGCTGACTCACCTGGAGGACACTGGCAGCACTGTGAGGGTCATGTTCTTTGACTTCTCCAGTGCTTTCAACACAATCCAGCCTTCTCTGCTCAGGGTGAAGCTGGAGGGAGCAGGAGTAGACTGTCACCTGGCTGCTTGGATCATCAACTACCTCACCAACAGACCACAGTACGTGAGGCTTCAGGACTGTGTCTGATTTGGTAGTCAGCAGCATGGGGGCCCACAGGGGACAGTGCTCTCTCCCTTCCTCTTCATCCTGTACACATCAGACTTCCACTACAACTCTGGGAGCTGTCACCTCCAGAAATTCTCTGATGAGCTGTAGTACAGGACGGTCATCTCTGACTTTGTAGACTGGTGTGAGCGAAACCATCTGCAGCTCAACGCCAGTAAGACGAAAGAGATGACCATCGACTTCTGCAGGAGGAGGACACCTCAGCCTGCACCGGTGAACATCCAGGGTTTGGACATTGAGATAGTGGACTCATACAAATACCTGGGTGTTCACCTCAACAACAAACTGGACTGGTCACACAACACAGAGGTCCTGTACAAGAAGGGCCAAAGTCGTCTCCACCTGCTGAGGAGACTGAGGTCCTTTGGAGTGTGCAGGACTCTGCTCCGGACATTCTATGACTCTGTGGTAGCGTCTGCTGTTTTCTATGCAGTGGTCTGCTGGGGAGCAGGGAGCACTGAAAGTGACAGAAAGAGACTGAACAGACTGGTGAGGAGGGCCGGTTCTGTGCTGGACTGTTCCCTGGACTCTATAGAGGAGGTGGGTGAGAGGAGGATGTTGGCAAAGCTCACATCCATCATGGACAATCCCTCTCACCCACTGCATGACACTGTGAAGTCTCAAAGTAGCTTCTTCAGCAGCAGACTGAGACACCCACCCTGAAGAAGGAGCGCTATCACAAGTCATTCATTCCATCTGCTATAAAACTTTATAACACCAGCATCACTGGCTGATGTTTACATAAAACTAGATTTTATCACATCATCCTTTACCACATAATCTGCACAGTTCGTGCGCTATTTTACTTTTACTTTACTTCATATCATTCCATAAGCCACCTTTCCCATCCTACACTCCTGGACATATTGTGATTGTTATTATGATTATCATTATACTGTTGTTTATTGTTGCTCTTGCTGTATGCTGTATGCTGCTGTAACATGGGAAATTTCCCCAGACACGGGGAGTAATGAAGGATTATCTTATCTTATCTTATGTTAGAATCCCCAACTAATGCATGCTTCATGTTAATGTGGGACTTTAAGCTGGAAGTGCTTCAGTGAAAAGAAAACTCCATCCTGCAGAGTGTAAATATTACTGGTCGACTGTTCCGTCTTGTTTTTTTTATATATATATTCAAATTTCCCACCAGAGGGCCAAAGTGATGTTTAGTTGGGCCTGGCCCATATGGATATGTTGATTTGATTCCAACATATGGCTGAAAAAAATTCTGATAAACGATGAACCGGTCGATTAATTTAAAAAATATCTCATGAATAAAAAGCTTCTTTTTTGGTCTGTAATGCTTATAACAACAGAGATATAAATTACAGGCAGAACATTTTACTGTTTTACAATACTTTATCCTTTAGTATTTGTTTAACTTTACAACAGGGAGGAATTTTCAAGCACAAAAACATACATTGGATTAAAAAATTTTAGTCAGATTATTTATGACGATGGATTAATTAACATGCTAATTTTGACAGCTCGAGTTTAAACATGTTTTTCTTATACTTATTTGGTGAGAGGAAGAAGTGTGGGAGAGAGAATAAGGGAGGAAAAGTTTGCTTTGCTGCATATCATAGCATTTTGCCGCTTGATTTACTGTAATGTGTAAACGAAAATATCTAATAAACACGTGAAAAATAAAAAAAAGGAAAAAACAGTGCAAAATTGCAGAAACATTATATACAGACGATGATTTTTGTGTTCTCTTTTTTTCTGCTGTGCCTATTGTTGTGACGCTCAGAACACCCCTCTCCCCAGCACACCACTGCATAGAAGACCATGGTTCCCACCACAGCAGTTATAACTGACACTGAGCTTTCTTATACAGAGAGTCAGTGTTTTCTGTCCAGTCCAGTTTGGGTGGGGGGAGAGAGAAGAGCCCCAGAGATGGTGGAGGTGAAGGAGGTGAGGGGGATGGTGCGAGCAGGGAAGAGGAACTGGAGGCCGGCTAGACAGGACTCAGGCTGGAGGGGGAGGGGATGAGACCAGTATCAAACCTGTTGAAAAACAAGTTTAACTGGTTGGCCCAGAAGGTCTGAAGCCCTGAGGAGGCCCAGGCTTTCCCTAATCCAAATCCTAACAGAGTTAGTTACCACTGGGTTTGAGGTAAAATTGGAGACAGTCATAGGGAGCTGAGAGTAGATCAGGGAGCTGAGACAAAGTTTAGAAGATGCCAGTTCCATATCTACCCATGCAGGACGCTCTTCATCTGATGTGTTGGTAATCCAATACAAAAGTTTATGAATGTTACAGGACCAATAGTAGTGCAAGGAATTGGGCAACGCCAAGCCGCCAAGAGCCTTAGGGAGCTGTAACACTGATCTTTTGATGCGTGGATTTTTCTTACCCCATAGGAAGGAGCCATTGAGTCGGTCGAGCGATCTAAAAAAATTCTTTTTAAGAAGAATGGGGATATGGGAAAACAGATAAAGAAACTTTGGTAAAACAACTATTTTAACTAAGCTAGCACGACCTACTAGGGATAGCATGACAACCCAGAGTTAAGACCAGGATGCAGAGTTGTAGTCTTACACACCTCTCTGCAGTTTCCTCACAGCTGTCACCCTCCAGTAATTCAGTTAACTTTATTGAGACTGTGTCTGTCCCCCGACCACCAAAATTCAATAAATTAAACAAATCAAAAATATACAAAAGTAATAGTAACCACAAAAATTTAATAAAAATTAATACCTCTATTTCAACAGAGCAAAGAAACAGGAAAATTAAATGTGGTCTGTTAAATATTAGATCTCTCTGGTCTAAATCTCTGCTAGTAAATGAGTTGATAACTGATCACCAGATTGATTTGTTCTGTTTGACTGAAACCTGGTTGCAGCAGGAAGAATTTGTTAGCTTAAACGAATCAACTCCCCCTAGTCATATTAACTGTCATATTCCTGGAATCACAGGCCGAGGAGGAGGAGTAGCAGCAATCTACCATTCTAGTTTAAAACTGAACCAGAGGCCTAAACCTGATTACAGCTCATTTGAAAATCTCACTCTTAGTCTCTCTCATCCAAATTTGAAAGCTCAGAAACCAGTTTTATTTGTTGTTATATATCGTCCTCCTGCTCCTTATTCTGAGTTTTTATCTCAATTCTCAGACTTTTTATCTGAATTAGTGCTCAGTTCAGACAAAGTTATTATTGTGGGTGACTTTAACATTCATGTTGACGTAGACAGCGACAGCCTTACAACAGCTTTTAATTCATTATTAGACTCAATTGGGTTTTCTCAACATGTAAATAAACCAACTCATAGTTTTAATCACACTCTTGACCTTGTCCTGACTTATGGCATAGAAATTGAAGAGTTAACAGTATTTCCCCAGAACCCTCTTCTTTCTGACCATTTTATGATAACATTTCAATTTAAAGTAAAGGATTGTTTAGCAGCTGAGAACAAATATCATTACAGTAGGTGTTTGTCTGACAATTCAGTATCTAAATTTAAGGAAATAATACCCTCACTGTTTACTTCAGCAACATTTACTGATAAATCAGAAGGCAGATATTATAATTTTACCCCCACAGAAGTGGATTATTATGTTAATAATGCTTCAGCCTCACTGCGTACAACTCTTGATAGTGTTGCACCTGTAAAAAAGAAAGTTCTATCTCAGAGAAGACTTGCTCCTTGGTATAATTCCAGCTGCGGACTTTAAAGCAGGCATCCCGAAAGCTGGAAAGAAAGTGGTATTCCACTAATTCAGAGGAAGTGTATGTGGCTTGGAAAAATAGTCTAGTAATCTATAAAAAAGCTCTTCGTAATGCCAGGACAACTTATTATTCATCTTTAATAGATGAGAACAAGAACAACCCTAGGTTTCTCTTTAGCACTGTAGCCAGGCTGACAAAGAGTCAGAGCTCTGTTGAACCTTGTATTCCTTTAGCTTTAACCAGTAACGACTTCATGAGCTTCTTTACACATAAAATAGTTATGATTAGAGATCAAATTAATCTGGCCCTTCCTACAAATGTCACAGATACTTTTGAATTGGCTGTTAGACCTGATGAATCTTTAGAATTCTTCACTCCTATATGTCTCTCTGAACTAATTTCAACAGTTTCTACATCCAAACCATCAACATGTCTTTTAGATCCTATCCCAACTAGACTCTTCAAGGAGATTTTACCTTTAATTAATTCTTCAATGTTAGATCTGATTAATCTCTCTCTAGTAACAGGCTATGTACCACAGGCTTTTAAGGTTGCTGTCATCAAACCTTTGCTTAAAAAGCCCACTTTAGATCCAGATGTGTTAGCTAACTATAGACCGATATCCAACCTACCATTTCTCTCTAAAATTCTGGAAAGAACAGTTGCAAATCAATTATGTGAACACTTACAAAGGAATAATTTGTTTGAAATGTTTCAGTCAGGCTTCAGAGTGCATCATAGCACAGAAACAGCTCTAGTGAAAGTTACTAATGACCTTCTCATAGCATCAGATAATGGACTAGTCTCTATACTTGTTTTGTTAGATCTTAGTGCAGCGTTTGACACAATCGACCACAACATTTTATTACAGCGTCTAGAACATTCAATTGGCATTAAAGGGACAGCACTGGACTGGTTTAAATCCTACTTATCAGATAGGTTCCAGTTTGTGCATGTCAACAATAACTCTTCTGAGCATACTAAAGTTAATCATGGAGTTCCTCAGGGTTCTGTCTTAGGACCGATACTTTTCACATTATACATGCTTCCTTTAGGCAATATTATTAGGAAGCATTGTATTAACTTCCATTGTTATGCAGATGACACACAATTGTATTTATCTATGAAGCCAGATGAAACTGATCAGTTAGCTAGACTGCAAGATTGTCTTAAGGACATTAAAACCTGGATGACTTTTAACTTCCTACTGCTAAATTCAGACAAAACTGAAGTCATTGTATTTGGCCCCAAACATCTTAGAAACTCGCTTTCAAAGCAAATAGTTACTCTGGATGGCATCACGTTGGCCTCCAGTGCTACTGTGAGGAATCTTGGAGTTATTTTTGACCAGGACATGTCCTTTAACTCACACATAAAGCAAGTCTGTAGGACTTCCTTTTTTCACCTGCGTAATATTGTAAAAATCAGGAACATTCTGTCTCAGAGTGATGCAGAAAAACTAGTTCATGCTTTTGTTACTTCCAAGCTTGACTATTGCAATTCCTTATTATCGGGTTGTCCAAATAGCTCTCTCAAACATCTACAGTTGATCCAAAACGCTGCTGCGAGAGTACTGACAGGAGTTAGCAAAAGAGATCATATTTCCCCTATACTTGCTTCTCTTCACTGGCTTCCTGTTAAATCTAGAATAGAATTTAAAATCCTTCTTCTGACATATAAAGCTCTTAATAACCAATCTCCATCATATCTTAAAGATCTGATAGTACCTTATTATCCTAGTAGAACTCTTCGCTCTCAAACTGCAGGCTTACTTGTTGTTCCTAGAATTTCTAAAAGTAGAATGGGAGGCAGAGCCTTCAGTTATCAGCTCCTCTCCTGTGGAACCTGCTCCCAGTTTGGGTTCTGGAGGCAGACACCCTCTCTATTTTTAAGACCAGGCTTAAAACGTTCCTTTTTGACAAATCTTATAGTTGGGGCTGACTGGGTGACCCACAGGGGTTCGGCTTGTGTCTTCATTGCACAGCTGACTCCTTCTTGGACGTCCCTTCGTTCTGCCTCTAGTCATGCTGCTATAGGCCTATAGGCTGCTGGGGGACTTCTCTTGACGCACTGAGCCCTTCTCTATCTACCTTTACATTTAATATGTATACCGTTATTGCAGTACATTCACTCTGTTTCCCCCTGTGCTATTTCTCCGAGTGTCCCTGGTCCCAGAGCTGGATGCTTCAGATCTGCGGTCGATGTTCCACCAGCTGGTCCAGTCTCCATCATGTCCACTGTGGGATGCTGCTGCTGACCTTCCTCCAGCCCTCTGCTTCCAGCTCCCCTTTTTCCACCAGTCAACTCTGCATCGCCTTCACTATACTGTTATGCTAACTTACATACTGTTTGAATTTTACTGCTAGCTATATATGGAGTATGTTTAATGTCAGAGCCGTACATCATCAGAGTAAACTATGAGTCAGTTTTCAATGTTAGCTTATACTTTGTCTGTGTCACATATCCTGTCATACATGTATCCAAATGTGTGTTGTGTTTTCCTTGCTTTCCCACCCCTCCCTCTTCTCCCATCCCTCCCCCTTGCCCTCCTCTGTCCCTCTCAACCCCCCCGGCCAGCAGGCAGATGGGTCCCCCCTTTACAGAGCCGGGTTCTGCTCGAGGTTTCTTCCCTGTTAAAAGGGTGTTTTCTTGCCACTGTTGCCTTTGGGCTTGCTCTGGGGGTCAGGCATTTGGGTTCTGTAAAGCGTCTTGAGACGATTTGACTGTAATTGACGCTATATAAATAAAATTGAATTGAATTGAATAGTGGGAGACCAGACCATCTGTCAAAATCTGATTTACACCTCTCGATGAGAGGAGAGAAATTTTTGGAGAAAAGTCGATTAATTGAGTCTGTAACATACACCCCCAGGTATTTAAATCCATCTATAACATGTATGAAAGGGAAAAAGGATGGGGGAATATTTTTTGCCAGTGAATTAATGGGAAGAAGTTCACTCTTGTGGAGGTTAAGTTTATAGCCAGAATAGGACCTAAATTTGTCAAATATATCTAGAACTATGGGGAGAGAGGCAGCTGGACTAGACATGTATTGAAGGAGGTCATCGACATATAACGACAATTTATGAATTTTCCCAGCTCTGGTGATGCCCTCAAACCCACCCTCCTGACGCAACCAGATGGCTAAAGGCTCAATGGCTATGGCAAATAGAAGGGGGGAAAAAGGGCAGCCCTGCCTGGTTCCATGATGAAGAGGAAATGGGGCAGACTTGAGTCCATTTGTGTGGACCGAGGCGACTGGTCTGGTGTAGAGCAATTCGACCAAGGCTATAAAATCAGAATTAAAACCAAATTTTTGCAAAACAAAAAAAAGGAATCTCCATTCCACCCTGTCGAAGGCCTTCTAATGATTTTTAATTTCAAAGTCGTGGCTGCACTATTTGACTCAAAAAGGAAATTAAAAAGCAATATTCCAAAATGCAATTTCATTTTCTTCTTCAAGACTGCTCATTCTGTGACTAAATGAAAAAACAAAAGCAAACTCAGAAATGCTTTTTCGTTTTCGTGCTCACCCCGCAAAATGTGTCTCATAATTCAAACGCAAAAGCAATCTCAAGTGGCGCAGGTAAGTGACGTCACGGACCCCAACTACAACTAGATTTGACTGGAGACCATTGGAGACTCGACGTGCAAGCAGATGGCAACGAGTATGTCCGGTGTTCAAGATTAACTGGTGTTCCCATCAACTGGTGATATTCAGTGAGCGACAGTGAGCAACACATAGCATAGGTGACTGTACCGATGCCTGTTCAAAACACACAGACGTCAATAAACTGTTCCAAAATGTTCTTGTTGCAGCTTTAACATTGTCGTTATTGCTCTGTTTGGACTCACGGCTGTTCAGTCCACCAGTAAAATACTTGGTTTAATGAGGACTTCCACCTAATGGAGTGGAAATATCGCTTTACTGTGGCAGAGTGTGACGATCAGATTAACTGGTGACAGTCTGTGGCCTCAGTCCGACGGTCAGACAGAAACAGCAAGAGAAGTTCTAATACTGTTTTCAAAGCTTACTGCGATAAACCAGTTGGACCTGAGTTGTTCTACTTTTAAACAGATTTTAAGTAAAACAATGACATCATATAAACCATCTGACCACATTCTAACCAGAGGTTTCACATTTTAACCTTCAGAACATCGATATGCTTCATCTAACCACAAGCCCAAAAACAAAGCAGATTAGTTAGAATTCATGCAACAGGAATGAGCTGCTATGACAGCAGAATAATGTCAGAAGCTGGTAGGGAGCATGCCAAAATGCATGGCTGCAGTCATCAGAAACAGTGGTTAAGGATCAGTACTAACTCCTGTGTGGATCATGGGACTAAAACAGACAGAAAATAAAACATGGAATCCTAAAAGCTGTTTTTTGGCAGAACAATGCCAATGCCATACAAGCAAATCATGGAAAATGTCTGATATCAGCTCTGAAATTAAACTCTCATGAGTTATTTTTGTTGTTGTCATTATATTTGTCCAAACAAATGTACCTTTAGTGGTACCAGGCATTAAAATGAACAAGAAATTGAGGAAAACAAGGGTGGTCTAACATTTATTTCCATGAGTGTATGTTCACATTTTAGAAGTAGGTAATGCCATACCTGAATTTTTTTAGTGATGAAGCCTAATGGCTTGGTGTAAATACATCACAAAGATGATTGTCTATTTAGATGTTTGTACAACTGTGGGAACATGAGCCATGACATCTACAGACAGACATGCAAAGCAGCCTCTGTGTAGCCCACAGTAGACTACTAGACAATGAGATAAGCTGGGGTACATAAAAGCTGACATTTCATACTCTAGCAAAACATATAAATAGTTATTATTTACAGAAATAGTTAAAATCTTTAAATAGAACTATGCACAGTAAAGTTTAAAATATCATTAAAATACAAAGTGAATTTGATTTGCCAGGAGTGTGGGATCTGAGTAAAAACTTGAGTGCACAACCAATTGTTGATGTGAATGCACTTCACATCAACAATTAGATCGTTTGTCCTGCCCGTGTTTGGTTGTTCTGAAATCAAGTTGTGTTGCACACAAGAGAATGGCACGCGGTAAGAGGGAGAGCCACAACCGTGGGAGAGATACACTGTTTATGTTTGGTACAAATGTTATAAATAAGGAAGCAAAGATATCCATGCTCCAGAGTGAAACCTAAGAGCCGGAGGAGACTATTTCTTCGTTTATTGTCTGACGTTTTGCTTCGGTGAGTTGAAATCAGCATGGAATTGCGCTGGCCGCTATGCTAATTTTTACCATTGTAAGTTACATTGACTTATGCTAAATGTGTTAGCATTCTGACACGTGTTCATTGGTAGTTAAAAGAATGTGAAACGCGGTGTATTCATGTCTCATTTTTTCATATTTTAAGGTGAACAATCATTATTGTGTGTTGTATATTGTGCACAAGGGTAATTACTTTCCCTGAAGTGTTTCAATTCATGATGTCAACCGTTAACTTGAAAAAACTAGTTAAAACCGATGATAGTACTTTTGAACTGAGTGTGTGAAGTAGCACTATGTTTGACAAGATGAGAAATGAGATGAGAGATAATTTACAATAACTTTGTTCAAACAAAAATGGTGATTGAATTCTGACCTTGCCCATAGGTCAGGTTTTTTGAGTTGGATTCCAATCCCTGATTGCACTAGTGTGAGAACGGAAGTCTGCTAAACTCTGCTGGGGATTTCTGGAAGAACTTTGAAGAACTCCATTAATGGATGGCAAGCCACTGCCCAAAAGAACCAACCTACAGGCGTGATGTGCGGTAGGATTGAACTGTGTTGTGGGTGTGTGTGACACAGCCCAGGTGAACGAACTATTGAACTATTATTGAACTATTTGGACTGAGGACGAAAGGAAGACTGAGGACTGGTGGAACTGCCTCCAGATCAACTCAGGAAAGACCAGAAAACTGGTGGTGGACTTCCACAGATGCAGTCACACAGCCCCACCATTGGTGAACATCCAGGGCATGAACATGGAGAGAGTGGACTCATACAAGTCCCTGGGTGGGCACCTGAACAATAAACTGGACTGGTCAGACCACAGCACACTTTAGAAAAAGGGTCAAAGCAGACTGTCTAATGAGGAGACTGCTGTCTTTTGGGGTGTAGGGGACACTCCTGAAGACTTTTTATGACTCTGTGGTGGCATCAGCCATCTTTTATGGAGTAGTCTGCTGGGGCAGGAGCATCACAGCTGCTGGCAAAAGGAGACTTGATCGGCTGATCAGGATGGCCTGCCCTGTCCTGGGGAGCCCCCTGGATCCAGTGTAGGTGGTCGGAGAAAGGAGGATGTTAGCCAAGCTAACATCCCTGCTGGACAGCATCTCCCACCCCATGCATGACACACTGAGGGCACTGGACAGCTCCTTTAGTGACAGACTGATTATCCCAGGTGTGTGAAGGAGCATTACTGCAGGTCCTTCCTTCATGCTGGTATCAGACTTTCCAACAGACCACACACACTCACTTGATAACAGTTAGCAAACTGTCTGTTGGAGCCTATTTCTATTAACTGATGATATATCAAATTATTATTACTTAGATGATGTTGATTATTTGAATTATTTTGATCATTTTGCAAATTGTGATTATGATTAACTGCTCACCTGCCTCCTACTTGTTGAGCCATCCCACTCCCTTGATTAAGGGAGAGCGATCAGCTGTCACTTGGAGGGCTCTGCTTTTTGTGTTGGAGTGAGGAGTGAGAGAGTTTATCAACCACTAAATTACGTAATTTTTGTATTTCTAGAAAGTCAACAACGGAGAATACCTAACTTGTGTTTACGGGGGCAACACAGGAGCAGCAGCAGAAACAGCAGTAGAAGCAGCAGCAGCAGTAGTAGTAGCAGCTGGAGCAGCAGCAGAGGCAGCAGTACCCTTCGCCTTCCAGCTGGGCGGCTGAACGACAGCTCGTGCCCGATGACTGAGAGCGAAGAAGAGGACGGTTGGCATAATCCAGTTTGTGACTGGGCCGGGATGGCTTCTCCGGCTTGGGGGGAGGAGGAGAATATGGATTTAGGTCGAGGCAGGTCGGGATCCAGGCGAGGATCTAGAGCAGAGGAGGGGGTGAGTATGAGTCAAACCAGGAAGCGAGTTTTGGATCAAAATAGTTCAGATGAGGGCAGTGGTGTTGCAGCGCCAAAAAGGCCGGTAAGAGAGCAGCAAAACCCAAGGGTGATCCTAAAGTTTAGACCAGAGAGTGATATTAATAAGGTAGGTCTGATAGCGCTATCTAAAGATTTGAAGAAAAAATTGGGAGATGTTGAGTTAGCTAAAGTGCTGAGGGATGGTAGTTTGCTAATTGTTTGTAAATCAGAAGAGCAGAAAAAAAGTGTTGCAACTGGATCAAGTTTGTAAAGTTCATGTGAATGAGAAGAGAGTAATAGGAGAGAAAACATTTGCACGTGGAGTTATAACAGGCATCCCTTTGGATGAGGATTTGGAAAAGTTTAAGCAGTGTTTGGGGGGTGTTGTGAGTGGAATTAGAAGAATGATGAAACGTGTAGATGGAAGAAGCATTGAGAGCCTGTCTGTCCTTTTGGAATTCAAAGATAATGTTCTCCCTGACAGAGTTAAAATGGGCTGCTTAAGTTTCCCTGTAAGAGAGTATGTACCCCCACCACTCCGGTGCTATAAGTGTCAGATGTATGGTCACATAGCGTCAGTCTGCAGGGGAAGGCAGAAATGTCCTAGGTGTAGTGGAGACCATCGAGTAGAGGAGTGTAGAGAGATTAACAGCCCAAAGTGCTGTAATTGCGGAGGACAACATGCAGTGACCTATGGTGGGTGTGTGGTTAGGAGAAAAGCAGTGGAAGTCCAAAAGGTTAAAGTAGCACGTAACATCTCGTATGCTGAAGCTGTAAGGAAAGTCCAGGAGCAGAACACAGTAGGAAGTAAAGGCAGCGCTAAGCAAGGTGATGTTATGAAGAAAGCTAATGTATCAATGGATGAGCTGATAGTCTTCTTAGCTTATGTGATAAACTGCACTGAACAGGTGAAGCATAAAACTGATAAAGTAAAAATAATTGTGAAGGGAGCAGAGTTGTTCCTTGGTATGAAAGGGGTCACATGGGAGCAAGTTAACATGAGACTGGAGGAGGAGCAGAGGAGAGGGGAGTGACGGCTGGAATATCCTGATTTTCCTCCAATGGAATGCTCGAAGTTTAATGGCAAATGGTCAGGAGCTAAAGGGTTATGTGCAGAGCTGCACAAAAAAGCCAGATATTATCTGTGTCCAGGAAACTTTTTTGGGGCCATCTTTAGAATTTAGAATTAGAGGGTATGAGTGTGTAAGAAGGGATAGACAGGTGGGTAGTGGAGGATGTGCAATAT
Organism: Acanthochromis polyacanthus; assembly: GCF_021347895.1. Taxonomy (NCBI): domain Eukaryota; kingdom Metazoa; phylum Chordata; class Actinopteri; family Pomacentridae; genus Acanthochromis; species Acanthochromis polyacanthus. Next base: position 752,942 of record NC_067136.1, read on the forward strand.
TTCTAAGGGAAGGAGTGCAATATAGAGTTGTAGGGAAAGGAAGGAACTTGGAGTTTATAGTTTTAGAGGTTTGGGCAAAAGAGGGTAAAATGAGAGTGGTAAATTTTTATAATCCATGTAACAGGCTATCAATGGAAGGGTTGCAGGAGTTAAGTGTTCACTTAGAAGGTAGGGTGGTATGCTGTGGGGATTTTAATGCACATAGTTCACTGTGGGATGGGTATGATGATGTGAATGGGTCAGTGGTAGAAGAATTGATGGATGAAAGGAATTTGGTAGTGTTAAATGATGGGAGTATGACAAGGATTAATGTTTATAATGGGAGTGAATCAGCTGTGGATCTTACATTGGTATCAGAATGTATTGCAGGAGTTTGCACATGGAGAGTAGATGGTGAAACAACTATAGGTAGTGATCACTATCCAATAGTAGTTGAACTGGGTCTCAGTTTGGAGGAAGTTTGCACAGGGGTGGGTGGGAAGGTGGATTTATGATGGGGTTAAATGGGATAAGTTTAAGTTCATTTGTGATGTTGAAATAAAGAGAGTAAATGTAAATGCCAATATTAATGATTTTAATACATCCTTTTGCAGTGCAGTATTGGAAGCAGCTAAGCAGACAATAAGGAGGAAGGAAAAGAGAGGTAAGAGGAAGATGGTGCCCTGGTGGTCTGTTGAGTGTACTAATGCTGTTAAGGAGAGAAATAAGGCCTTTAAATCATTTAAAAGAAATGTATGTTATCAAAATCTTTGTGAGTACAAGCGGAAAGTGGCACTTGTGAGAAGAGTAGTAAAAGAGGCCAAGAGGTCATGCTGGAGGAGTTACTGTGACACATTAGGAAGACAAACATCTGTGTGTCAGGTATGGGGGACTATTAGGAGAATGTCGGGTAATAATAAACGGTTTGGATATCCAGTTATAACGAGTGGAGATAGGGTTGTGTTAGATGATAAAGGAAAAGCAGAAGTGTTAGTACAGCATTTTGTGAAAGTCCATAGTAATGGAAATCTGGGTGTAGAAGAAAGAGGGGCAAGAAGAAAGACAGTGGGGAACCACATTGAAGCCCTTGAGGATGTTGATGACTATGAAATTGCAGTAAATGTAGAGTTTTCAATGGAGGAGCTTAATATGGCATTAAATGACTGTGGGAAAACTACACCTGGAGAGGATGATATTAGTTACTGCATGCTGAGGAATCTCAGCGAAAGTAGTAAGAGAGTTTTGTTGAGGTTGTATAATAGAGTGTGGGTAGAGAGTAATCTGCCAGAGCAGTGGAAGAAGGCGATAGTTGTCCCAATATGTAAGCCGGGTAAAGATCCCTGCCAAGCTGCAAGTTATAGACCCATAGCTTTAACATCACATGTGGGAAAGCTGATGGAAAAAATGATCAATAATAGACTACTGTTCTTTCTTGAGAGTAATGAGTTATTAAAAGGTCACCAATATGGGTTTAGGAAAGGTAGAAGCACAGTAGACCCTTCGTTAATTTTAGAAGATGAGGTCCAGAAGGCCCAAGGTAACAAAGAGTGTGTAGCTGCCGTGTTCTTTGATGTTGAGAAAGCGTACGATATGATGTGGAGGGAGGGTTTGATCATTAGGCTACATCAGATGGGTCTACGAGGAAGGATTTTAAGGTGGGTTAGGGACTTTCTATCAGGAAGAACAATAGCTGTACGAGTAGGGGGGGATGTTAGTTCGGCGTATGTCGTTGAAAATGGAACACCACAGGGTAGCATTGTTAGTCCAGTAATTTTTTCTATTATGATTAATGAAATTTTTTGTAACGTGGAGTCCTCGGTTGGAGTGTCACTATTTGCTGATGATGGTGTAATGTGGAAAAGAGGTAGGAACATCAAGTATATAGTTAAAAAAGTACAATAAGGTATCAATAAGGTAGAAAGCTGGGCATTAAAGTGGGGTTTTAGATTTTCTGTAGATAAAACTAAGGTCATGTTTCTAACTAGAAAGAGAGTAAGCAATGATATTAAGTTGACACTATATGGGCAAAACTTGGAAAGAGTGAATGAGTTTAAATATTTAGGACTATAGTTTGATAGCAGGCTGACTTGGAGGTTGCATATTCGGAAAACTGAGGAGAGATGTAAGAAGGTAGTGAATGTGATGAGATGCCTTAGAGGGCGGGACTGGGGAGCAAGTCGAGTATGCTTAAAAATAGTGTACACAGCATTAATCAGATCTGTTTTTGATTTTGGATGTGTAGTATATAATTCGGCAGCACAAAGTAATTTAGTGAAATTAGATGTAGTGCAGAGCCAGGCGCTGAGGATTTGTTGTGGAGCAATGAAGTCAACTCCAGTGTCTGCCCTTCAGGTAGAGTTAGGAGAGATGCCTCTAAAATATAGAAGAATGCAGCTACTGTTGTCATATTGGGCAGGTCTTAGGGGTCATAAAAGTAATCATCCAGGTTTAAAACTGTTATGTAGTTGTCAAGAAGGGGAGCGAGCTCAGCTGAACAGTTTTGGGAGGATAAGTAGGCGAAAAGCTCGAGACTTTGGTATTGCACAGATGGATGTTAGTCCTGCTGTTCCGATCTCTGTAGTCCCCCCATGGATATTGAAAAGGCCTGATGTAGATCTTGAGCTACAGGGAAAGAAATGTAGTAGTAGTAGTGTAACAGGATATATAGAGAAGAGGTTTTCCTCCTGGTTAACAATATATACAGATGCGTCAAGGTTAGAAGATGGGAGGGTTGGGATTGCTTTTGTTATTCCAAGTCTTGATATTAGAGTTTTTAGAAGAGTAAATGATAATATAGCAGTGTTTACGGGAGAGTTAGTGGCAATTTTGTTCACGTTACACTGGGTAGAAGGAAATGCAGCAATGCAAGTAGTTATAGCATCTGATTCCAGTAGTGCATTAATGAGTATACAAAATATGAGGTCTGAGTCGAGGCAAGATATAGTATATGATATATTACAAGTGGTTTATCGAATAAACGTGTCTGGAAAACAATTAGTTTTTCTTTGGGTACCAGCACACATAGGAGTTGAAGGGAATGAGCTGGCAGATGCCTATGCAAAGAGAGGGGCAAGAAAAGAGATGGTGGATTCTCAAGTTAAGTACAGCAAGGCTGAAATTAAGAGCATAGTTAAAAAGAAGTTAGAGAGTGAATGGCAGAGAGATTGGGATGAGGAGGTAAAGGGACGGTTTTATTATTCATTTCAAAAGAAGATTAGGGGGCCAGGGGTTGGGGGTCTGTTGGCAAGGAAGGAAGAAGATGTAGTAGCGAGATTGAGATTTGGACATACACGATTGAATAGTACTCTGAAACTGATTGGAAAGCATCCTACGGGGCAGTGTGAAAATTGTGAGGAGAATGAGACAGTTGAGCATGTTTTGATGAGATGCAGGAAGTATGAACAGCAAAGAAGAGTTTTAAGTAGACGTCTGGAGAATAGAGGGTTAATCTTTTCTTTGGGGACTGTTTTGCAGAGTGACTCTACGTTCGATGTATATAAAGAGCTGCTGACGTTTCTTCGTGTCACTGGGTTAATTAGGAGAGTTTAAGAAGATGTTGAATGCTGGGGCCTTCCTGGCCCACACTCCTTACCGGAAGGTGGCGGTAAATGCAACCTGAAGTTTTTTGCCAACCGCCATAAAACAAAAAGAAGAAGAAGAAGAGGCAGCAGTAGAATTAGCAGCAGCAGCAGCAGTCTTAGCAGCAGAAGGAGCAGTAAAAGCAGCAGTAGTAGAAGCAGCAGTAGTAGTAGCAGCTGGAGCAGAGGCAGCAGTAGAATTAGCAGCAGCAGAAGCAGCAGTAAAAGCAGCAGCAGGAGCAGAAGTGGCAGGAGGAGGAGCAGCAGCAGTAAAAGCAGCAGCAGCAGCAGAAGAAGCACCAGTAAAAGCAGCAGCAGTAAAAGTAGCAGCAGCAGTAGCACCAGTAAAAGCAGTAGAAGCAGCAGCAGCAGTAAAAGCAGCAGCAGCAGTAGTAGTAGCAGCAGGAGCAGAAGTGGCAGAAGCAGCAGTAGAATTAGCAGCAGCAGCACTAGTAGCAGCAGTAAAAGCAGCAGCAGCAGCAGACGCAGCAGTAGCACCAGTAAAAGCAGAAGAAGCAGCAGAAGCAGCAGTAAAAGCAGCAGCAGCAGTAGTAGTAGCAGCAGGAGCAGAAGTGGCAGAAGCAGCAGTAGAATTAGCAGCAGCAGCACTAGTAGCAGCAGTAAAAGCAGCAGCAGCAGCAGTCGTAGCAGCAGAAGCAGCAGTAAAAGCAGCAGAAGCAGTAGTAGTAGCAGCAGTAAAAGCAGCAGGAAGAGAAGTGGCAGAAGCAGCAGTAGCAGGAGGAGCAGCAGCAGCTGTAGTAGTAGTAGCAGCTGGAGCAGCAGAAGCAGGACCGTGGACCTTTGGCACCCTGGGGATGACAGAGGGTCTCGTCACATCCGACACAGGCTGGATCAGGGCTCTGCCCAGCTGTTCCAGGAACAACCTTCGTTTGTTGAGTTTTCCGCTCATCCACTCAGGGTGAAGTTCACGCCAAATGACAAACGCGTTGTAGGCCGAGACGTCCACCATGTTGTGAAATAACGCCACGGGCCAGCGACACGTTTTTCTTCTACAGCTGTAGATGGCCGCGACCTTGTCGAGGTTGTCCATTCCTCTCTTGGTACAGTTGTACTTGAGAACAGCTGCGGGTTTCACTCCTTCTCCTCCTCCTCCTCCTCCTAATTGTCCTCCCTCGAGCTCGGTCAGATCTGCGGAGGCGGTGGCAGGTGGGGGGGGGGGGACGCTCCAATCCGTGGTGAGAATGAGGACATTTTTGTTTTTCTTAGCCACGTATGAGATCAGTCCAAGCCAAGGGCCTCCTGCCGGCTCCGTGGCGGTTGCGACCATCAAGGAGCCCACTGCCCTGCCTTTGCATTCGAGCATCTCTGCCGGGATTTCGGGTCTGTTTCGCCAAAGGGTGCTGAGGATGACGAGTCCTCGTTCCCTGAAGAAGAGGCGGACCGCTAGCTGGCGCGAGGTGAAGAAGCCGTGTCCTCGTCTTCGTTGTTTCCCCCCGGGGCAAGAGATGGGTGCCCAGCTCTCCCGTCTCCATCATCGGGCACGCTCCTCAGGCTCGGTCGCACCGCTCCTCATCAGGCTACTACCCGCTCATCTTGCGGATCGAGTGTTGTCCATCGCACGTCAACGGTTCCTTCGTGTGACTCTGGAGGGCCGAAGGAGAGCGTTTCGGTCCGAGGACTCTGAGGTGGTTCTGGTTCTTGTTCTCCTTCTCCTTCTCGTTCCTGTTCTTGTCGATGGTGCTGTTGTTGCTGTTGTTGTTGTTGCTGTTGTGCAGTGGCAGCGGTCTCTTTTTCTCTCTTTTCTCCATGACTGCTGATGCTACACCTGTAGAGGCCTTCATCAGACCTGGAAACATGGAGGATGGTCATGTTACCTCGTGGCTGAGTCCTGATGAGGGAGCCATCTTTATAGAAAGCAGCTGGGAGGGGGGAGTCCTGCTTTGATTGACAGCTCAGAGTGAGGGAAGGAAGCTGGAGAACCTGGTGAAAACCCACACATACTCCATGACTCCATGCAGAAAGATCTCAGTTCAAGACGGAACGTGAGCTGGGGATCTTCTAGTTGTGATGCAACAGTGCTAACCACCAAGCTACTGTACAGCCAAGCTAAGAAAGTTGCAAAGGAAATAGCAACTATCGGGAATTTCACACTATCAGGTACATGAAGGGATCTCACTGTCAGTGAAGGCATCACACTGTCAGGTACCCGAGGGCATCACACTGTCAGGTACCTGAAGGCATCACAGTGTCAGGTACATCAAAGCATCACACTGTCAGGTACATGAAGACATTACACTGTCAGGTACCTGAAGGCATCAGACTCTCAGGTATCTGAAGGCATCACACTGTCAGTAAAGGCATCACACTGTCAGGTACATGAAGGCATCACACTGTCTGGTACCTGAAGGCATCACACTGTCTGGTACCTGAAGGCATCACACTGTCAGGTACCTGAAGGCATCACACTGCAAGGTACATGAAGGCATCACACTGTCTGGTACCTGAAGGCATCACACTCTCAGGTATCTGAAGGCATCACACTGTCTGGTACCTGAAGGCATCACACTGTCAGGTACCTGAAGGCATCACACTGCAAGGTACATGAAGGCATCACACTGTCTGGTACCTGAAGGCATCACACTCTCAGGTATCTGAAGGCATCACACTGTCAGGTACCTGAAGGCATCACACTGTCAGGTACCTGAAGACATCTCACTCTCAGGTACCTGAAGACATCATACTGTCAGTAAAGGCATCACACTGTCAGGTACCTGAAGGCATCATAGACATATATACATAGACGCCTCATAGGCTGTCAAGAGACGTGCTTTCAGCGCCGCCATCTTGGACCGGGGCCAGCCGAGGCAGCGGTGCATAGAAGTCTATGGAGGAGAGAGGTACTGCTGAATCTAAAAGTGGAATTATTCTCCGAATTTTGAACCGATTGCCAAACTGTTTGATTTTTAGAAACGTCACACGTGTAGCTACTATGCAAGGTGCTCGGATATTTTTTTTACAATGCTGGTTTTGCCACTCAACACTTAGATGCCGGACTTCTGTTCAGCCTATGGATGCTCTAATGAGCGCTGTAAGGAAACAAGAGCATGTGGGATTACTTTTCACATGTAAGACGTATGTAAGGAATAATATATTGTTAGCAGGTTGTCATAGCTAGAGTGAAATAAACGCTGACAAGACGGATAGAACCCCTTAGCTCCTTGTCTGGCTTCTACCCATGATCTAACAGCTCTCTACATCATCCTGTGTATTACTCAGCTGCTTACCGGTGAAATAACTGATCTGAGACAGTTTTTTGTTTAAAATTCGATGTTATGAATCTAGCGTTCCTAGCAACTTACTGCAGTAATTGGTGAGTTAGAATACAGCATCTGATAGATCTAATAATAGCCCTGATTTATGATGGAACTATTTTTGTTTTAGACAATTCTTTATCTCTGGCTATTTTTCTCACATCTTTAAGCTTTCCCAAAGAACGTGATTTATACACGTGATATAATAGTAATAATAACAGTAATAATAATGATAAAAATAATAGTAATAATAGCAGTAATACTAGTAATAATTGATATAATATTAAGAGTAGTAATAATAATAATTATTAACAGTAGTAATAATAGCAGTATGGCAAAACCAGCATTGTAAAAAAATATCTGAGCACCTTGTATAGTAGTGTGACGTTTCTAAAAATCAAACAGTTTGGCAATCGGTTCAAAATTCGGGGAATAATTCCACTTTTAGATTCAGCAATACCTCTCTCCTCCATAGATGTCTATGCACCGCTGTCTCGGCTGGCCCCGGTCCAAGATGGCGGCGCTGCAGGCACATCGCTCGAGTGGGCAGCCGCAGTCAATGCGGCGTCTACGTATATATGTCTATGGAAGGCATCACACTGTCAGTAAAGGCATCACACTGTCAGGTACCTGAAGGCATCACACTGTCAGGTACCTGAAGGCATCACACTGTCTGGTAGCTGAAGGCATCACACTGTCAGGTACCTGAAGGCATCACACTGTCAGGTACCTGAAGGCATCACACTGTCAGATACCTGAAGGCATCACACTGTCAGGTACCTGAAGGCATCACACTGTCAGGTACCTGAAGGCATCACACTGTCTGGTAGCTGAAGGCATCACACTGTCTGGTAGCTGAAGGCATCACACTGTCAGGTACCTGAAGGCATCACACTGTCAGGTACCTGAAGGCATCACACTGTCAGGTACCTGAAGACATCATACTGTCATGTACATGAAGGCATCACACTGTCAGTGAAGGCATCATCTTCTCAACGACGAGGACGCTGTTCACGATAGATCACAGAACCAACATGACCAATCAGAAACATAAATATCACAGCTGTGACCAGCGGAGGACTGAAGACAACCAGGACTCCATCCTGGTTTCCTGCAGACATCAGAGGTATCAGAGATATCAGAGACATCAGAGACTTCAGAGACATCAGAGGTATGAACATCAGTCAGATCAGCTGTGATGAGAAGTGTTTTCCAGTACTGTTTTCCACCATTTTATGCCATTTTTTTCTTATTTCGTGCGAATAGAGACTTTTCCTTATTTTACTTGATGGTTTAAATGTGTCCAATTAAAACATTAGGAATCCAAACTCAGTAGATGATAATATCTAACACCTCAAAGGTGCACTACATTAGGAACCAGGGCCAGATGCTGAATGCAGTTATACTCAGGGGAGACAGAGGAGATGATGCTACGACCTCTGAGCCAATCAGAGCCCAGCACTGTACACTGCCAGTTTTATTTTAATAATAATAATAATAAATTTTATTTACAAAGCGCTTGACAAGTAACTCAAAGACTCTGTACATAAAATACAATAAAATAAAACAAAAGTTATAAATAAAAACAGTTAATTTAAAATCAATAAACAGTAATTTAAAATCAATCAAATTAAAGATAAAATACAGTATCACTTAAAGAAAGCATCTCTAAAAAGGTGAGTCTTTAGAAGGGATTTGAATGTGGAGAGGTTGGTGCAGTCATGGAGGGTGAAGGGTAGTTAGTCCCAGAGAGTGGGGGCAGCGATGGCGAAGGCTCTGTCCCCCCAATGTCTCCAGTTGGTCCTGTGTGGGATGGAAAGGAGGTTTGTGTGGGATGAGCGGAGATTCCTGGGGGGATGTAGGGGAGGAGCAAATCAGTAAGGTAAGAGGGGGCGAGATTGTGGATGGACTTGAAGGTGAGGAGAAGCAGTTTATACTGGATGTGGTGTGAAATGGGGAGCCAATGGAGGTTCTGCAGGATGGGGATGATGTGGTCATGGGAGCAGGTTCGGGTGAGGAGTCAGGCAGCAGAGTTTTGAATGTATCGAAGTTTATTGAGAGCTTTGGAGGTGAAGCCGAAGAGAATGCTATTGCAGTAGTCGAGGCAGGAAGTGATGAAGGCATGAATGAGGGTCTCAGCGGCTGAGAAGGAGAGGAAGGGGCGGAGACGGGTGATTTTGTGGAGGTGGAAAAAAGCAGTTTTGGTGATCTGATTAATGTGGGGTTCAAAGGTGAGGTTGGGGTCAAATGTCACACCAAGATTATGATGTGAGTGGAAGGAGACAGGGTGGTGTTATCAGTGGTGATGGGGGAGTGGGGAAATGGTGTGAGTGATTTGGGTCCAGGTCAGTCTTGTCGCAGTTTAACAGAAGAAAGTTTTACTCATCCAGGATTTGATGTAGGCCAAGCAGCTGGAGAGAGAGTGTAGGGTGGTGGTGGAGATGGTGTTGGTGGAGATGTATAGTTGGATATCGTCGGCATAGCAATGGAAGTGGAGGTTCCATTGCTACGCTGATTAAATATTCCTCTAATATGTTTTAATTACTATTTTTTTAATATATTGCTTTCATTCTTTTGGCTAGAAAATGTTTATTTTACCGTATAAATAATTAAAATAATGCAGAGCCGGTCTATGACTGAACTGTGGTGCTGCAGTGCATCATGGGAGTTCAGGTGTTGGGGCTTTAAATGTCATTATTGTGGTTTATGTTCCAGTGTTATTAGTGTTTGTGTTTTATTGTGTTTGTGTGGTTTAGTCAGTCTAGTTAGTGTGGTTAAGTGTTGTGTTAGGAGCAGCAGTGTGTTGTGTGTTTGATGACTTCCTGCCACATTTTCTACAGTGTTCCTCTCTGTGTGTGTCAAAATAAAAGCATCTGGTGTTTGCATAGTGCATAAAAAGCAGATATCTGTTCTCCAGCTCCATTTTGTCACAGCTTTCCACATTAATAAATATGTAAAAATACCTGTGTACTGCAAAATCCAGCACAGTAGTGAAAAGTCCATAATACCAAATGTGATTTAAAAACAGTGAGACGGTGAGAAGTGACCTGTGATATGGACCATTGGAAATCATTTATCAGAGCCTCTCTCTGATTGGAGGATCCTGAGTTCAGATCAGAACTGATGCTCTGTGGTCACAGCAGCGATGATGTCATCATAGTCATCGTCCAATCATTTCTAATGACGGATTTAACTGAACTCTGTGGGATGTCCAGTGAGTTTTGGAGCATCTCCTGACTTCTACAGTTCAGGGATCTTTCCTCTGAGTTCCTTGAAGTGTTCTTTAGTCTTCATGTTGCAGTTGTAGCAGGAATCCTGATGAACCACAGACCTTCTAGATCCAGGAGGTGTTTTTATCCTGTTATTACTGATCTCTGTTTCACTGATTCTAACACTGCTGCCATCAGCTGTCTGGACCTCTGTTGGATTAGATCAGTCACTTTAACAGAGTCAACAGGTGAAGCATCAAAGGTTGATGAATACTTTAATATGAAGTGTAAAAGTGATCTGATTGGACAGCAGACCTGGAGGGCGGAGCTTCATTTCTGTATTTCTACTAAATCATGTGACTTCAGATGAACGAGTCCAGGAATGTTTCAGTTTGACTTTTGGACTTTGGAGGCTGCTGATGTGATTTCTGAATGTCCTCTACATCTGCTTGAAGGTTCCTGGTCCTGAAGTTCAGAACAGAACGACCACAAAGCTGCTGCAGACGATGCTGGGCTGTTGCAGATTTCAGATGTTCTGTCAGCAGTGAGGTCCACTGGTTGTTCTGGTGGTGGGAAGCCAGTGAGGGATCTCCTGCTGTCATGTGTTTTACAGATGGACATCAGAAATAAGCTGGTTTCCACTGTGAACTCTAAGCTGAAAGATGAACACTAAGATGCATCAAACTGGAGTTTTTTCAGTCAGTAAACCTAAAAACAGTAGAGCAGAGGATTGTTTAGTTTCTGGAGGAGATTTGTGTAGTTTTGTGTCGTTTCTTTGTGAATCCTGCATCAGGCCATGATAACGACACCAGAACAGAACCAGACTCACACATCTGTCAGAGGAATTCTGTTTGATGGTGATCTGAAGTCAGACTGCAGAGGAGAATTTATTCTGCTGGTTATTTATCATTATTATTATTGTGACTAATCCTGTAGAGAAACTCCAAGGGCCTGTTTCACGAAGCAAGTTCAAGAAACTCTGAGTTTAATCCTCAACTCTGAGTTGATCTACTCTGAGATAGAAAACTCTGAGTTTTCGGTTTCACAACGACTGATATGAGTTGGTTTAATTAACTCGGAGTAGTTAATTGAAAAGACAGCATCAATGGAACCCCGATTCAACGAGTCACCATGGAAACGGGGAAGCGAAAGGCTGCGTTTTTGAAATGGAAGTTTTTAACGCGCTCATGTGGCGAGTTTGAACATGTTTTTAGAAAGAAGTGCAACACCGCTGCAGCTGTAAAAGAGAGAGAGACGGCGTGGAGAACAGCCCGGATCAATGCGTAAGTTTAAATGGAGTCCTTTGTAATCGTAATAATATTACAGGGAATAACTGTCTGAATGGTAGAATATTAAGTCATTTCATTTAGGGGAAATCCTGACGGGGCAGCAGCTTAAGATGAAATATAAAAACACTGTTCAAACAGGTCAGACCTCGGCATTATCTCATGGAGGTACTTCATGTTGATCATGTTTTACATTGTAAAGTAGCATAAATATTAAGTGGCTGTTTGACTGTGCAGTTGTTTTATCCACACATAGCCTAAATGTCTGCATCCATATCATGTCCTGTTAAATAATTAAGCCTATTTAAACTAACATAGACTTCTGCTCAGCCAACAGAAAGAAAGCAGATGCCTGTAAAACGGTGGTATAAAATGTCATGGATGCATATATATATATATATATATATATATATACATATATATACATATATACATATATATATATATGTATATATATGTATATATATATATATATATATATATATATATATATATATACCTTGTAATTGTAAGTAGTCAACACTCCACAGATTTCTCCAAATGGTAGTTTAAGTTTACTGAAACATGTCACTGATCTAGGATGAAGAGGATGAAACTGTGTCTGCTGCCTTTACAGAGGGGGATCCAGAAAGACATACAGAGCTATGTTACTGATAGTTCTCTTCTCATTCACATTTTAGGTGGACTATAGAGTGTGACATTTAGTCTACACTGAAGTATTGCACATTCTCATCCTTTTTAACAGAGCATGGCTGGACAGCAGCAGGATGGTTCCTCAGCTTCCACTGCACAGACTGACACAGTGAGATGGATGTTCAGGAAACACCAGAGCTTCATTCTGTGGAATTCATGTGCAACTGTATAATTTAATGTCCTCTATGTATTCCCAGTTATCAGTAAGACAGATTTACAAACTGCATTTGCTGAGAAAAATCCAAAAAACCAACCCGGTCTCACGGGGATTCGTGAAACTGTCACGTAAGTTTTTTGTTTCGGTTTCGTGCGCACCAACACAATTTCGTCATGTTTTTCGTGCCGCTCACCATGAAATGTTTTTCGTGTTGCTCACAACGAAACCCGCTGTGGTAATCACATCTGAAAGTGGTTTATACCGGCGGATTCATGACGATCTAAGCTGTCCATCGGCGTATACTGCTTGTGTGATCGCGTTTGCGGCCGCCGGCCGCCGGACATTCTTTAAATTCCTATGCAAATTGGTAAGTGTACCACCGGGTTATGGTTAGGTTATGGTTAGGGTTATGGTTAGGGACGATGTCATGCAAAATATAGCGTTGGATTCACCATGGTTTTACATTAAAAATATAATATACACATTCGTTTGAAATACGTTTTGAGTGGCACGAAAAGTCCGCCGTTTAAAATACATTGGTGCGCATTTCGTGGTGAGCGGCACGAAAAACATGACGAAATCGTGTTGGTGCGCACGAAACCGAAACAAAAATTTACGTGACAGTTTCACGAATCCTCGTGAGATCGGGCTGAAAAAACAGATTAGGAGGGCAGATCTGGAAATTGAAATACTGGAGCACAAGTTAGAGGTGGTGATGGTCACAGGAGAAGTATGTTAACTACTGGAACATGAACTAAACTATCTCTTTATTTGTAGGAAATAAAGAAGAGCAAATGAAATGTGTATCATGTCTTTATTTGCTGTGGTGGTGATGATGGAGACTTAAACTCTAAAGTGATTATTGCATACGGTGTCTCTGACTGCTCTGCTGTCCTGGATAGCTGCAGGTGGATGGGCTCATCATCTGGGTCTTCAGTTTGTAGGGCAGGGTGTTGCTCTCCTCTAATAGTGGTAATATTATGAAGAACAACACATGCCACAGTAATATCACAGGCCCTCTCAGGGGTCACCCTGAGGAGACGTAGGCTCTGGAAACGGGCTTTCAGCAGGCCTATGGTCATCTCCACCCGGGCTCTGGTCCTGCAGTGAGTCCGGTTGAAGTTCTGTTGGGGGCCTGGTTCAGGGTCAGGGTATGAGGTCATCAGCCTGGGTTGTCATGGTAACCCCTGTCACCCAGCAGAAGGCCATCAAACTCTCCTGTAATGTATAGTGGATACATCAGAGTATATTAAAGGAGGGAGACAAGAGAATTCTATTGTGAAAATCTTTATGCTGCTGACCACGCTGCAGTCTGTTGCTCAGGTTAGACTCTCCATAAATCCTGGAGTCATGAACAGACCCAGACCACGTGGCCTCCACATTAGAAATGATGTATGCAGCATCACATATGATCTGGACAGTGCAGAGAATGACAGATGTTGAACTATGATGCAGTCTTTAACATTTAGAAACAGTAGTCAGTCTACCTGTAGCCTACCTGCACATTTATGCTGTGAATGGACTTCCTGTTCATGATGTGAGGGAGCTGTGATGGGGATGTGTGTGCATCTATGCAGCCAATCACACTGGGAAATCCTAAAAGAAATTCAAATGACTAATCCCAGTCTGAGGCTGCAGCACAATGTCATGAACAGAATATGATTTAAAATGAATTTAACAGATCTCTACATCATTCACCTGCAATCCTGTGGATCCTCCTTGATGTTCTGACAGGTTTGTGTCCAGGAAAACCACAATGATGAGTTAAAGCCGTTTCAGAGCCAGGAACACTTTTCTGACTGTCCTCCATACAGCTGTCTTACTCTGCATCTCTGACATTATATAAAAACTTCCATTTGCAAAGAACCGCAGCGCAACACACAATATCTGCTGGATGTGAGAGCATGACTGGTTGGTAATGTAAATGTAAGGACGGATTAGGTTGTTTATGTAGATTATGGACTTGAAACGATTACGAAACGGTACCGCTCAAACCGATAATTGTCCGGAAATGTAAGAACATTTATGCTCGGTCTGATAACAATCTACCGACAAATATTTAATGATCTGTGCAGTAATGCTGCTCCTTTATCCACTGGATCGTTAATAAAAGCTGTTCTACGCCAAAACTCGCTCGCTTACTGACTGAATGAATGAGGAAATGAAACAGCGTGTGGCTGAAAGAGGGCGGAGACAGAGAGAAACTCGAGGTTTTCTCAGATAAACCTGCTGGTGACCAGGTTAGAGTCATAGAGTCTGTTACTGCGGTAACTGACCGAGAGTTGAAGTTACCCCTCTTTGTGAAACAGGCTGGAGTTACCCCGCATTCCCTGGTTAGAGTTACCTCGCTTCGTGAAACGGAAAACTGAGTTTCCCTCATTTCAGGGTTAACAAACTCAGAGTTTTCACTAAACCTGCTTCGTGAAATAGGCCCCTGATCTGAGTTTGTTGTGAACCAGTTCAACAGGTTGTAGTCAGACATGAAGCAGCAGGATCAGAATCTGCAGAAACAACCTTTATTATCACTTCTGCAGAGACGAAACCAGCTTTAAAACTCTACATAGAAATTATAATGAACCACAGATCACTGATTAGATTCAACTTTAGTGTTATTGTTCAGAGAACAAGAACTAAGAGAATCAAACAGTTTAAAATCAAAGCTGAAGCACAAAAAGCAGCAGAAAAGTTCCTTATTTACAGTAAAGTTCCTTATTTACAGTCTGTAACAGGATAAACAATCATTTCTGTGAAGTAACCCAGTTCATTCTATCAGTAGAAGTTCTGTTTATTCTGTTCAACCTTCACTACAGTTCAGTAACAAACAATGTTATTTTACTACATTTATCTGTAGATTAACAACTAAACATGATATAGGATGAAGATCAAACTCACAGAACACTGAGCAGTATAAAAACTATCAATAATATCTAAAATATACAATATTATCTACACCTTTACCACATTAAAAGGTAAGAACATCAGCAGAGCTGCTAACTGAAAACATTAAAACACACATTAAAACAAGAACTTTATGAAGAATCTGATCATCAGTTTACATTCTGCAACTGAGTACAAAGTTTTTGTACAGATTAACAGAACAAGACATTATATAGGATGATGTAGAAACTCAGAGCAGTTAAAAAAGTGTCAAAAATATATTCTATTATCTGCACCTTTACCATGTTAAAAGTTCAGAGCATCATCAGAGCTGCTAACAGATAAAACATTCAAACCAGTTCAGTCTGAAGTTGTTCATCAGTTCTGCTTCATTCTGGACAATCAGAACTTTTCTATCTGCTTCTGATCTCATCTGACAGAACACTTTACATCCACAACATTTCATCAGGTTCTAACATGCAGAGCTTTGGAACACATTTATTTCCAGACAAAGCAACAGAAAAGTTGATGAAGACCAGCAGCAGCAGCAACAATCCACAGGATCAATCTAGATGATGGAGATGTTGGCAACCTTCTGCTGGACATAAAACATGATGTTTCACACGTTTATTCATATTCCAGCAGTCTGAAGATCTCTCCTTTGTTGTTGATGAGGTTGAACTGCACTTTGTCTTCAGGCCTCCGTTTCATTTCTGGCCACAGATGAAAATCATCAGGATGTGGGATGAACCGAATTGTGCACCTCACCTGTAAATGAAGTAAATGAAACAATCTCAGATTACAAACAGAATAAAAATGAAAATGAAGTTTAAAAAAAAGTAAAAATGTAACAAAGTGAAAAGTTCAGACTCACAGTGAAACTATCTTCAGCCTGAATTCTGTCTGACTCCTTAAACGTGTAAATGACTGGTTCTCTGTAGTTTTTCTGTAGTTGTAACTTCCATCCTTCCAGTTCTATCTCCTGCAGGAGAAAAATTAGACACCAAAGGTATAAAAACTAAATAATGTCCAGTGTGTGTTTCATACATGGTGTCCACAAATAAAACGATGACGTCTTTACATGTTGACCTACAGACAAAATACACTCTGATGTTAACAGCATTAGCTGTTATTTAATGAACCATTTAGAATATCTGTGGATAGATTTGATCATCATACTGATTGTTGTGTTTACAGACACATGCAATAGCAGTTATATTGTGACACTACCAGAGGTGACCGGTGAGGGCGCGAGGAGAGTGTAAGTGTATAGACTGCGTAGAAGAAGTGGTGGGAGACAGAGCCTTTTTCTACCATGCTCGTATGTCTGTATATGCTCACTGCTACAAGTTCAGTAAAGTGATTAACTGGTTCATATGACTCCTTCTTCCTGAATAACTAACACAACAAATTGGCGACGAGGATGAGCGGTTCTGTACCGAGTCCACCGCCGTTCCTTCCACATGCGGGTGAGCCACCGATACCTTTTGCAACATGGCGGAAACTCTTCGACAACTATATGCTCGTCATTAACGCCAGAGGGGACGCCTGGCCAGATGTAAGACGACGAGCGGTGCTTCTTCATTGCTTGGGTCCGGAGGGACAAAGACTTTTCTACACTTTGCCAGCACAAGGTACGACGTATGATGAGGCTATGGCTGCCCTCGTTAAGCACTTTGTTCCTAAGTAAACGTCGTAGCCTGCAGGCATACTTTCAGACAACGCACTCAACGAGCGGATGAATCGACATTATAGTATGTGGCGGCTTTGAGAGCGTTAGCTTCACCGTGTGAGTTTGGACTGATGGAGCAGGAGATGATACGTGATCAGCTGATTTCTAATGCTTATCTCACGGCTGTGAGAGACAAGTTTCTGTTGGAAGATGACCTCACGCTGGAGAAAGCTCTTACAATCGCATGCCAGGTGGAGGCAGCGGTTAAAAATGCTACACTGCTTTCTTCAACTATGACAGTCCCGACTGCGCCGGTGCAAGCTGTCGGCGCGTCAAGGGCGCGTTTCCGAGGACAGAGAGGAGCTCGTGCAGCTACAGCCCCAGCTCCTGAACGGGATAAAAAGAGGAATGGAAACCAGCAACAACGCAAGTGCTTCAGATGTGGCTCCAAAAAGCACTTGGCTAATGATACAAACTGTCCAGCTGCTTCAGTAAACTGTAATAAATGCGGTAAAAAGGGACATTTCGCCAAAGTTTGTAACTCTGCTGCTAGTGAAATAAGAGAGGTTGTTGTTCCAGAACTAGCCATACTGCAGGTGAAGGATGTGAAATTTACAGCAGCAACCTTTGACAAAATTACCTGCAATGTCCACACTGAAGCACCTAAAGAAAACTTTCATGTCCTGGAATTGATTGTTGATACTGGAGCATCCGTATCTATCCTGCCAGAGACAATGTACAGACAGTATTTGCAGACTGCTCGCTGACTGAACCTCAAGTCAAACTGGTCACTTATGCTAAACGTGAAGTGCCTGTTGGTTGCCTGCCAGCAACAGCAGCCATAGCAGGGCAAGACAGCAGAGTTCCAGCCTCATTCCACATTGTTAAAGCTGGATCACCTTTGCTAGGCCTGGACTTCATTAAAGCACTCAATGTCAACATTATTGGGGGCAAGGTGAACTACAGTGCAGAGACTGATTCAAATGCAGCTGCTAATGACAATCAAAACACAGCATTACAAATTGTTGATGTGACCCCACCGCAGCAGCTTGGATGTGTGAAAGGGTTGATCCACAAAGTACAAGTGGACAACACCGTGCAGCCAGTACGTCAAAAGTTGAGACCGTTACCACTGAGCATACGTAAGGAGGTGTCGGCAGAGCTCAATCGCCTACTTCAAGCTGGCATCATAGAACGTGTGGATGCGTCTGAATGGGTGAGTCCCTTGGTCGTGGCACGGAAACGTGGTGGAGGACCACGGCTGTGTGTGGATTTGCGTGAGCCCAATAAAAGTGTGATCATGGACTGTTATCCTCTCCCTCATATGGAGGACATTTTTGCTGAGTTGGCTGGTGCTACACACTACAGCCAAATTGACCTGAGTTCCGCTTACCACCAACTGCCTTTACACCCTGACAGCCGGAATCTCACTGCATTCATAACACGTGATGGTGTCTTCAGATGCACACGTGTACCCTTTGGCCTGGCATCAGCGCCATCTGCTTTCCAGAAAATGATGCAGACGATCCTGAAGGACTTACCAGGAGTTCAAAACTACTTGGATGACATCATAATCTATGGTGAGTCAAAAGAAATGCACGATCGACACCTACAAGCTGTTCTGCAGAGGCTGACAAATGCCGGACTTCAGATAAACTTTAACAAAAGCTCATTTGGTCACACCAGCATTCCTTTCCTCGGACATGTGGTTTCAAAGGAAGGTCTGCGCCCAAGCCCAGATCACCTGACTGCCATCGCTGAGGCTCCTGCACCAAAAGACATGGCAGCACTGCGCTCTTTCCTGGGCTTAACTTCCTGGTTCAGCAAGTTCCTTCCCAACTATGCAACACTGGTCGAGCCACTACGACAGCTACTCAGAACAAACCCCCAGGCTGAACTACAATGGGATGCAGCAGCAGACAACAGTTTTGCTAAGCTGAAAGCAATGCTTCTTGAGAGTCCTGCACTTGCCATCTATAACCCAAAGCTTCCTACCTTCATCACGACAGATGCCTCAGACTATGGGTTAGGAGCTGTCCTGACGCAGCTACATCCAGACAGCAATGAATGCATCGTTGCCTTTGCTTCTCGTACACTGTCAGCTGCAGAGAGGAAATATTCTACGACTGAAAAAGAGGCCCTAGCTTGTGTTTGGGCTGTGGAGCGATGGTGTACTTATGTGTGGGGACACAGATTCACACTCAGAACCGACCATCAAGCTCTCACAACCCTTCTCAACACCAAAGGCATGAACAGAGCTGGCATGAGAATCGCCAGGTGGTCAGCGAGACTGATGTGTTTCAGTATGATGTGCAGTACCGCCCAGGTACACAGAATGTAATGGCAGACTGTCTTTCACGTGTTCCCCTTACTACATCCAACACTGCTGCAGAAGCTGAGCAAGAATTATTCACAGAGAGCTGAGATTTCTCCTCTCCTGATGGCACTGCCACTTACAGATTTTAAAGCTGAATGTGAGGACTGTCCTGAACTTACAAAGTTGCGACAAGTCATTCAGTCCGGATGGCCTAATTCATAAAAAGCTCTTCCAGGTGATGTGCAGCCTTACTTCCTGGTGCGACATGAACTTGCTATTGAGGCGCCGCTGATCTTCCGTGCAGCTCGCCTGGTGGTGCCTAAGTCTCTTCAACAGAGGATTGTTCAGCTGGCACATGAAGGGCACCAGGGTGTGGTTCGCACGAAACAATGCCTCAGAAAACTCTACTGGTGGCCACGCATGGATGATGTGGTTCACACAGTTTTGTCGGCCTGCACAATCTGCCAGTCTTGTGACAAAACAGCCAAAACGCCTGCGGCCCCAATGCAGCCTGTGGAATTTCCAGGGGGCCCTTTTCAACATGTGGCTGTAGATATTGTCGGTCCTTTTGAACTGGGGACCTATGACTGCAGATTCGCCATTACTCTCATTGACTATTTCAGTAAATGGCCGGAAGTTGCCTTTACTTCATCTGCAACTACAGACACTGTCATAACGTTCCTGGCTTCCATCTTTGCACGGGAAGGAAATCCCTGTGCCATTACAACCCATAATGGCCCACAATTCATGTCCTCTGCCTTCACTGCGTTTCTCAAAGAGAGGGGCATCAAGCACATCAGGACAAGTGTTTACCATCCTCAAGCAAACGGATGTGTGGAACGCTTTAATAGAGTGCTTCAGGACTGTGTTCAAGCAGCTCAGGTAGCTCAACGCCCATGGAAACCAGCAGTCACTGAAATGCTGCAGAGCTACAGAGCAACTGCTCATGCAACGACAGGTGAATCCCCTTTCCAGCTTCTGAGAGGACAACCGATGTGGACAAAATTGAATGTTCTGCTACCACCAACAGACAGCGGGACATATGCACACGTTGCAACCAGAGTTGCCATACAACAGAAGAAAAGCAAACGCTACACAGACAAGAAACGAGGAGCAAAAACTCCCAAGGTCACAGTCGGTGCCAAGGTCCGGGTGCGCAGGCCTTTTCGTGTGGGAAAAGGAGAGAGACAGTACACTCACCTGATGTCTGTGGAGCAACAGACAGGACTGAGCACCTTTGTCCTGAGTGACGGGAAAAAGTGGAATGCAGCACGCCTTTCTCTCTGCCCAGACGGCACAGAGGAAGCACAGAGAGCTGGTACTGAAAAGACCAGTAGCCCAGCTAAGAATATGACAAGACAAACTACTCACAGAGACAGACAGAAACCAGCTTGGACAAAAGATTATGTAATGAAGTAGCTCCAAGCCGAAAGTAAAACTAAGTTGATTAGGTGACAGTAATTTTAATTTCAGTTGCTACATCTTGAGTCTATAAGTCACATTTTCAGTTAGTCTTATAAGTTAGTAGGGTTATTTGGAAATGCCTGAAGAATATATGTTTGTTATATAAACTGTATGAAGTCAGACCTTATTTCATTGCTAAAGGTAATACATTATGTGGATACAGTATTTTATTTGAGTTTGGGAATATTCGACATACAGTACTGCTACTTTCCAAAGTGTGTTTTATATAAATGAAAAAAAATATTATTTTGGTTTGCATTGAATAACAGTTAAAAATACAGTAATGCTAATTCTACTTCAGTTAAAGATTGTTCATACAAAGAAGTATTCTTTCTGAGTAACAGGGGAGATGTTGTGTTTACAGACACATGCAATAGCAGTTATATTGTGACACTACCAGAGGTGACCGGTGAGGGCGCTAGGAGAGTGTAAGTGTATATACTGTGTAGAAGAAGTGGTGGGAGACAGAGCCTTTTTCTACCATGCTCGTATGTCTGTATATGCTCACTGCTACAAGTTCAGTAAAGTGATTAACTGGTTCATATGACTCCTTCTTCCTGAATAACTAACACAACACTGATATAAAACTTATTGTACATGTTTACACAGTATTCAGAAGTTTCATCTACATGTAAACAACTTTACCTCAGAGGAAGTGTTCTGAGGACAGATGACGTCACCCCGCTCGTGGACATCTACTACAGTTATAGGTCCTTCTAGCTTCAGCTGAGAGACAACACACAGGTCAGTTATTCAGGTGTGTGGAAGCAAGAAGTCACTCATTGCTTCATGCTTTTTTTTTTTTTTTTTTAACTAATTCAGGTGAGAGCAAATGGTTTAAAGTTTTAAATGAAATGTGGAATGAAGTGATTGTGATTAAATCTGGATTTTAAGCTCAGATTTGGATCATTTTTCTGACAGACTGAATGTGACACATGGATAGTTCAAGGACTGTTGGAAACTGGAAAACTTGAAAGTTCTTTCTGTTTTTTCCACTTTATGGCTGAGAACATATTATCTTTTTTAATCACATGTACTTCAAACCCACCAGCATCTTCTGGGGTTCAGAGCGTTAACCTAAACTGAAAGTGAAGACCTCAAAGTGGGATTCCTCTAAAGGATCTGATACAACACAAACATTTCCTTAAAGTCTCATCAATAAATGAAGAGTTTCTCAAATCTTCTCTCACTGGAAGATCAAGTTCATGTCATTGAGTCAATGAACTCACAAGATTGAACTGAATTCTTCTTTCTAATTCATTGGAAGATGTGACTAAACTTGTGGTCATTCAAAGGTTGAGTTCAGATTAAATGTCTAATAGTCTGATAATAAGTCTGATATTTCTATGAACATTAAACCTGCTGCTCAGTAACACATTAACACAGGAGGAATGAGATCACATTAAACTTTGCTGCAGTCAAACTGGACTTCAGTCTCACTTATTAAATGTTTAAATGAGTTTTTATGGATGTTTGAAGTTGTCTTGTTCCCAACAACAAATCAGTTTCTGATGAAAAGAGACAGAAGAGAGATGAGAGCAGATAAACCTCCTGGTTCATGTTCTGGGGTTCTGTCTGCAGGTTTCTACCAGTCTCCATCAACTTCTGGTCCTCCTCCTGGAGCTTCTCATCCTGTAGACAGAATAAAAAGACAGTTTATGTATTGAAGCACAGAAACACATGACATGAATTGTGTAAAGATTCCTTCTTCTGATTGGTTGTAGACTCATTAAAAGCATGTTGATGTACCATAGCTGAGTTCTGCTTAAATCTGTTTCTGTAGCTTTAGATGGTGACTTCTTCTGTGTGTTTGTCACATTATTTGACTTTCAGACTGATGGATGTTGATGTTTCTTTAGTGGTTTATAGCAGAAAGTAACAGTGAACAAACTGGACTGTTGAAGTTTATTCTGTGTTCCAGATCATTTAGATTTATGCTCAAATGTAACTCAGTTCATAGACACCAGTCAGTTTCACTGTTAATAGTTTACATCAATTTAACATTTTGATCTGATTCTGTAGAAAGTTAACGACGTTTCATTAATCTGATAAACAGTGAACTAGTTAACTTTCCTGCTAGAACTTTACATCACAGTGAGTTCAGTAGACACATCAGTCATTGATTGAAAAAGGTTCTGATGGTGAGATTCACCTCTTCCTGTGGATTCTCCTTAAAGCTCCCAGTAGGGTTAGAGTTGGTACAACAGTTCATTTTTTTCAGCTGCAAATAAAGAAACACATGCTCTGTTTTAGTTTCTAGGTTATTAAAGATTATTGCTGACCATAGAAAGAACTGATTTCAAACTTGTTCCACTTTGTCTGAGAACTAGTTTCATTTTTTCACCAAACATGGAAATAAAATCAGAATCAGAGATCACAGTGGAACTGAATCTGAAAACAGCTGTTTGTTGTCTTGTTCTTCTGGATATTTGAAGATGTTTTGGTCTCAACAACAGACCAGTATTATATGAAAAGAGAAGAGAGATGAGAGCAGATCAATGATTTGAGAGAAAACATCAACCTCCTTGTTCACGTTCTGGACCACTGCCTTCAGTTTTCTGCCAGTCTTCATCCTCTGGAAACAAGAGAGAGACAACCAGTCTATTAATCTGAACACATCTGTCCATGACATTAATGTGTGACTTCTGATTGGTTGGAGACTCATTAAAAGCATGTTGATGTAACATAGCTGAGTTCTGCTTAAATCTCTAACACCAGTCACTTTCACTGTTAATAGTTTACATCAATTTAACATTTTGATCTGATTCTGTAGAAAGTTAACGACGTTTCATTAATCTGATAAACAGTGAACTAGTTAACTTTCCTGCTAGAACTTTACATCACAGTGAGTTCAGTAGACACATCAGTCATTGATTGAAAAAGGTTTAGATGGTGACATTCACCTTTTGCTGTTGATTCTCCTCATCGCTCTCAGTAGGGTCAGAGTTGGTACAACAGATCAGCTGCAAATAAAGAAACACATGCTCTGTTTTAGTTTCTGGTTTTAAAGAAGAATGTTCACCTTAGAAGGAACTGATTTCAAACTTGTTCCACTTTGTCTGAGAACTAGTTTCATTTTTTTCACCAAACATGAAAATAAAAAAAGCATAATTAGAGATCATGGATTGAAGTGTGGTGTCCCTCAAGGTTCCATTTTAGGTCCCACTCTTTTTTACCTTTATATGTTGCCACTGGGCGACGTCATCAGGAGACACGGCATTAATTTCCATAGTTACGCTGATGACACTCAGCTTTACGTAGCCGTGTCTCCTGGTGACACCAGGCCAATAAATGCACTTTTAAATTGTATTTTAGATATTAAGTTATGGATGGCAGGTAACTTTCTACAGCTCAACCAGGACAAAACAGAAGTACTTGTTATCGGTCCTGAGCCAGACAGGGAAAAGCTTAACTTACGACTCAAAGCCCTGGATTTTAACACATCTGATCGAGTAAAAAACCTTGGTGTTATTCTAGATTTTAAATTAAATTTTAATGCTCACATTAAAAGCATAGTTAGGAGCGGTTTTTATCATCTGAAGAACATTTCCAGGGTACGGCCATTTTTATCTCAAGCCAACACTGAAGCACTAATGCATGCTTTTATTACCTGCAGAATAGATTACTGTAACGCTCTTCTTTCTGGTCTCTCTAAAAAAAGTATTATCCCGCTACAGCATCTTCAGAACTCAGCTGCACGGGTTTTGACGAGGACCAGAAAGAGAGCACACATTACACCAATTTTAAAGTCTGGTTACCTGTCTGCTTCAGAATCGATTTTAAGATCCTTTTAATGGTTTTTAAAGCTTTTAATGGTCTTGGTCCAAATTATTTATCTGATCTGCTTTTGAAATATGTGCCTTTTAGAACCCTCAGGTCTTCAGGCAGTGCTCTTCTAATTGTTCCTCATGTTTTAACCAAAACATATGGTGAGGCCTCTTTCTGCCATCACGGTGCACGTTTGTGGAACAGTCTGCCTGAGGACCTGAGGAAAACAGAGAATGTGGACATTTTTAAAAGCAAACTCAAGACCTACCTTTTTAGCTTGGCTTTTGATTAAACTATATTTATTTATTTGTTTATTATTTTAACCTTTTAGTCTGGTTTTAGCTACTTGTGTTATTTTATTATTTATCGTGTTTTTACTTTTTTACGTCGGCTTCAGTCAGGTCTGAAGTCTTTTATTCCTTGTATTTATTTATCGTAATTTTTATTGCTCTTATTGCTTTTATTTATATATCTTATGTATTTTTATTTATATATCCTTTTATTTATTTATCTTAATTTTGTATTGCTTTTATTTATATATCCTATTTTTTCCATTTTACTCTGTTCCTTATTCTCTGGTGTTTCCCCACTGTGTGAGACAGCGTTCCCTCAAGTGTTCTTAATTCCCAAGTTTGTGTGAGTGTGTGTTTATGTGTGTGTGTTTATGTGTGCGTGTGTGTGTTTGTTTTTATATCTCTTGTATTAAGTGCTTTTAATTGTTGTATTGTTTTTATGTAAAGCACTTTGAGCTGCTTCCTGGCATGAAAAGGGCTTTATAAATAAAGATTGATTGACAGTGGAACTGAATCTGAAAACAGCTGTTTGTTGTCTTGTTCTTCTGGATATTTGAAGTTGTTTTGGTCTCAACAACAGACCAGTATTATATGAAAAGAGAAGAGAGATGAGAGCAGATCAATGATTTGAGAGAAAACATCAACCTCCTTGTTCACGTTCTGGACCACTGCCTTCAGTTTTCTGCCAGTCTTCATTCTCTGAAAACAAGAGAGAGACAAACAGTCTATTAATCTGAACACATCTGTCCATGACATTAATGTGTGACTTCTGATTGGTTGGAGACTCATTAAAAGCATGTTCATGTAACATAGCTGAGTTCTGCTTAAATCTCTAACACCAGTCACTTTCACTGTTAATAGTTTACATCAATTTAACATTTTGATCTGATTCTGTAGAAAGTTAACGACGTTTCATTAATCTGATAAACAGTGAACTAGTTAACTTTCCTGCTAAAACTTTACATCACAGTGAGTTCAGTAGACACATCAGTCATTGATTGAAGAAGGTTTAGATGGTAGATTCACCTCTTCCTGTGGATTCTCCTTAAAGCTCCCAGTAGGGTTAGAGTTGGTACAACAGTTCATTTTTTTCAGCTGCAAATAAAGAAACACATGCTCTGTTTTAGTTTCTAGGTTATTAAAGATTATTGCTGACCATAGAAAGAACTGATTTCAAACTTGTTCCACTTTGTCTGAGAACTAGTTTCATTTTTTCACCAAACATGAAAATCAAATCAGAATCAGAGATCACAGTGGAACTGAATCTGAAAACAGCTGTTTGTTGTCTTGTTCTTCTGGATATTTGAAGTTGTTTTAGTCTCAACAACAGACCAGTGTTATATGAAAAGAGAAGAGAGATGAGAGCAGATCAATGATTTGAGAGAAAACATCAACCTCCTTGTTCACGTTCTGGACCACTGTCTTGAGTTTTTTCTCAGTCTTCATCGACTTCAGGTTTTCATCCTTACACTGGAAACAAGAGACAGACAAACAGTCTATTAATCTGAACACATCTGTCCATGACATTAATGTGTGACTTCTGGTTGGTTGTAGACTCATTAAAAGCATGTTGATGTAACATAGCTGAGTTCTGCTTAAATCTCTGTTTCTGTAGCTTTAGATGGTGAGGAAGTTCTCCTCTGAAACAGCTGGTTGGAACATTCACTTTATCACCTTATTTTAATTCAGTAACTCTGTCTCTCAACAATCATGTTCATATTTAACTAATCTACATGTTTGATTCTCACTAATATGTTTCTAATCAACATCTTTTCTTTTATTTCTTGTCAACCTGGAAACAGAGAAAATGGAGGAAAGTCTTCAAACATGTTTTCATTTGTTTTCAAATGAGAATGTAGTTTAGTGGTTCATGAAGATAATTGTTGCTTTCAGAATGATGGATGTTTGTGCAGTGGAAGTGACACCACAATGTTTCCAAACTTTACTTCCTTTTACTGACCTTCACTGATTTATGATCACATTTAAAGTTGATATTTAGAAAATCATTGTTTCTGTTCAAAGTTTACATCATTTCATTAATTTTATCAACATTTCATCATGGAGAGACAGAGTTCAGTGACATGGCAGTTATTTGATTGAAAAAGACCATCATGATGACATTTACCTCTTCCAGCTCATACTCCAGGATCTCATTTTTCTGTTTCTTCTCCAGGAGCTGATTCTTGGTTTCTGAATTAATTCCCTCCAGCTGCAGGTAAAGAAACATGTTCTGATTTTAAGGTGTGAGACTGAGAGTTTTTAGTTCTACAGAACAGAAAACTGTTCATCTTAGAAGTGATTCAGTTGT
Source organism: Acanthochromis polyacanthus (assembly GCF_021347895.1). Classification (NCBI taxonomy): domain Eukaryota; kingdom Metazoa; phylum Chordata; class Actinopteri; family Pomacentridae; genus Acanthochromis; species Acanthochromis polyacanthus. The sequence goes on from NC_067136.1 coordinate 779,815, forward strand.
GCCATTTCAGTGATTTTCAACAGTTTTGTTCTCACTTCTGCTGTAAACTGGAACTGTTAGAATCTACAGCAGATCAAACTTTACATTTATTAACTCAAATTAACATCAAATTCAGGAGATTTTTCTGTTTCTGCAGGTAAAGTCAGAATTACTGAACCTTCATTGATATTCCATTGCTCTCAGATCATGAGTTAAACTTGTTAGTTTCCATCTTTTCCTCCAGAATCTACAGCTCAGTCTCCATCTTGTGTTTTTCATCCAGAAGCTGTTTCTTTACATACAACCATTAACTTCTTTTCCTGCTTCTTTGACTCCTGCTCTTTAGTTACTGATCGTCTGTTCAGGTTCACATTCTTTGGTTACAACAAATATGTCGTTATTAAATAGAAACCTGTGAGTTTCTCTTTAATATAAACTTTCTTTTCTCTCCACTGAAGTTTGCTAAAGCTGTTGTTCTTCTCTGTTTCTGTATTGAACCACTTCCTCTGTTCATTATAAACTCCATCTGGTTTTTCTTCTCCTCTGTCCACATTCTTTATTGTCTTCCTGTCACAGCTTCAATACTGACGTCTGATCTGCTTTACAGACACAAACCTTCTTCCTTTATTCCATCATCGTTTGTTTACATCAAACTTGACTTTACTTTGTGTCATCTAATGATCTTGGAGTCTTTCTTCATGTACCAGCAGTCAAACTTCTCTCTGTACTTACTTGTTGATTTGTCCTTTCCAAAGTCTTCTTCTCTTTCCCTTTGAGGAAATAAAATCATCAGTGTTTAAATAAAGAAAGGACTGTAGTCCAGATAATTACACATATAATAAAATGAAAGCTCACATGTCACAGTTTTCATTAAAGCCTCAATACTTTGTAAAGGTCAAGAGTTTTACACACGTGGACAAAATTGTTGGTACCCCTCAGTTAAAGAAGGAAAAACCCACAATTCTCACTGAAATCACTTGAAACTCACAAAAGTAACAATAAATAAAAATTTATTGAAAATTAAATAATCAAAATCAGCCATCACTTTTGAATTGTTGATTAACATAATTATTTAAAAAAAACAAACTAATGAAATAGGGCTGGACAAAAATGATGGTACCCATAACTTAATATTTTGTTGCACAACCTTTTGAGGCAATCACTGCAATTAAACGATTTCTGTATTTGTCAATGAGCGTTCTGCAGCTGTCAACAGGTATTTTGGCCCACTCCTCATGAGCAAACAGCTCCAGTTGTCTCAGGTTTGATGGGTGTCTTCTCCAAATGGCATGTTTCAGCTCCTTCCACATATGTTCAATGGGATTCAGATCTGGGCTCATAGAAGGCCACTTTAGAATAGTCCAACACTTTTCTCTCAGCCATTCTTGGGTGTTTTTGGCTGTGTGTTTTGGATCGTTGTCCTGTTGGAAGACCCATGAGCTGCGACTGAGACCAAGCTTTCTGACACTAGGCAGCACATTTCTCTCCAGAATGCCTTGATAGTCTTCAGATTTCATCGTACCTTGCACACTTTCAAGACACCCTGTGCCAGATGCAGCAAAGCAGCCCCAAAACATTACTGAGCCTCCTCCATGTTTCACCGTAGGGACAGTGTTCTTTTCTTCGTATGCTTGGTTTTTGAGTCTATGAACATAGAGTTGATGTGCCTTACCAAAAAGCTCCAGTTTGGTCTCATCTGTCCAAAGGACATTCTCCCAGAAGCTTTGTGGCTTGTCAACATGCATTTTTGCAAATTCCAGTCTGGCTTTTTTATGAGTTTTTTTCAGCAGTGGTGTCCTCCTTGGTCGTCTCCCATGAAGTCCACTTTGGCTCAAACAACGACGAATGGTGCGATCTGACACTGATGTACCTTGGCCTTGGAGTTCACCTTTAATTTCTTTGGAGGTTGCTCTGGGCTCTTTGGATACAATTCCAACGATCCGTCTCTTCAATTTGTCGTCAATTTTCCTCTTGCGGCCACGTCCAGGGAGGTTGGCTACTGTCCCGTGGGTCTTGAACTTCTGAATAATATGAGCCACTGTTGTCACAGGAACTTCAAGCTGTTTAGAGATGGTCTTATAGCCTTTACCTTTAAGATGTTTGTCTATATTTTTTTTCGGATGTCCTGGGACAATTCTCTCCTTCGCTTTCTGTTGTCCATGTTCAGTGTGGTACACACCTTTTCACCAAACAGCAGGGTGACTACTTGTCTCCCTTTAAATAGGCAGACTGATTGATTATGAGTTTGGAAACACCTGTGATGTCAATTAAATGACACACCTGAGTTAATCATGTCACTCTGGTCAAATAGTTTTCAATCTTTTATAGAGGTACCATCATTTTTGTCCAGGCCTGTTTCATTAGTTTGTTTTTTTAAATAATTATGTTAATCAACAATTCAAAAGTAATGGCTGTTTTTGATTATTTAATTTTCAATAAATTTTTATTTATTGTTACTTTTGTGAGTTTCAAGTGATTTCAGTGAGAATTGTGGGTTTTTCCTTCTTTAACTGAGGGGTACCAACAATTTTGTCCACGTGTGTATATTAATGTGACTTACTGTTCTGAAAAAGGTAAACTGCTGCAGCTGACAGGAGGCAGACCAACACACCAACAACAAAACCAACTATCCCTAAGGTCGTCCTGGAATAATCTGAAATGATAAAACATGGAATAATGAGGCCTTTAATACAAACTGATCAGTGGATTTTATCAAGTTGAATCCAAACTACCAGTAACTTGTATCAGATCCTCTCTGCTCTCTGACATGTTACAATCAAACATCATTAGAATGAATTTTAATTGAATCAGAATGTAGATTTAATTCTAAACAGAGAAAAATAAACATTTTGTGTATTAATAAAGTCTCAGTAACTCTTGAAGTCAAAGTGACAAAATGTTTTTAGAATTTTTAATTTAAAAAACTGAAATCTCTCTAATAAACATTTCTGGACTCTGTTCAGCACTTTGTAGAAGATCTTTGGTTGTAGTCCAAGCTTTAAGGAAAAAAATGGACTATACTGTACTATATGTGTACTATACTATGTGTACTATACTATATATGTACTATACTATATGTGTACTATACTATATATGTACTATACTATATATGTACTATACTATATGTGTACTATACTATATATGTACTATACTACTTATGTACTATACTATATGTGTACTATACTATATGTGTACTATACTATATATGTACTATACTATATGTGTACTATACTATATGTGTACTATACTATATATGTACTATACTATATGTGTACTATATGTGTACTATACTATATATGTACTATACTATATATGTACTATACTATATGTGTACTATACTATATATGTACTATACTATATATGTACTATACTACTTATGTACTATACTATATGTGTACTATACTATATGTGTACTATACTATATATGTACTATACTATATGTGTACTATACTATATGTGTACTATACTATATATGTACTATACTATATGTGTACTATATGTGTACTATACTATATGTGTACTATACTATATATGTACTATACTATATATGTACTATACTATATGTGTACTATACTATATGTGTACTATACTATATGTGTACTATACTATATATGTACTATACTATATGTGTACTATACTATATATGTACTATACTATATATGTACTATACTACATATGTACTATACTATATGTGTACTATACTATATGTGTACTATACTATATATGTACTATACTATATGTGTACTATACTATATGTGTACTATACTATATATGTACTATACTATATGTGTACTATATGTGTACTATACTATATGTGTACTATACTATATATGTACTATACTATATATGTACTATACTATATGTGTACTATACTATATATGTACTATACTATATGTGTACTATACTATATGTGTACTATACTATATGTGTACTATACTATATATGTACTATACTATATGTGTACTATACTATATATGTACTATACTATATGTGTACTATACTATATATGTACTATACTATATATGTACTATACTATATGTGTACTATACTATATATGTACTATACTATATGTGTACTATACTATATATGTACTATACTATATATGTACTATACTATATGTGTACTATACTATATGTGTACTATACTATATATGTACTATACTATATGTGTACTATATTATATGCAGCCCGATCTCACGAGGATTCGTGAAACTGTTACGTAAATTTTTGTTTCGGTTTCGTGCGCACCAACACGATTTCGTCATGTTTTTCGTGCCGCTCACCACAAAATGCGCACCAATGTATTTTAAACGGCGGACTTTTCGTGCCACCCAGAACGTATTTCAAACGAATGTGTGTATTATATTTTTAATGTAAAACCATGGCGAATCCAACGCTATATTTTGCATGACATCGTCCCTAACCATAACCCTAACCATAACCATAACCATAACCCTAACCATAACCTAACCATAACCCGGTGGTACACTTACCAATTTGCATAGGAATTTAAAGAATGTCCGGCGGCCGGCGGCCGCAAACGCGATCACACAAGCAGTATACGCCGATGGACAGCTTAGATCGTCATGAATCCGCTGGTATAAACCACTTTCAGCTGTGATTACCACAGCGGGTTTCGTTGTGAGCAACACGAAAAACATTTCGTGGTGAGCGGCACGAAAAACATGACGAAATCGTGTTGGTGCGCACGAAAAAGAAACAAAAAATTTACGTAACAGTTTCACGAATCCCCGTGAGACCGTGTTGTTATATGTGTACTATACTATATATGTACTATACTATATGTGTACTATACTATATATGTACTACACTATATGTGTACTATACTATATGTGTACTATACTATATGTGTACTATACTATATATGTACTATACTATATGTGTACTATACTATATGTGTACTATATTTCTGTACAAAGGTGGACTGGGGCAAAAACATCATCAGCTGACTGAATCAAGCACTAATTTTTGAATACATGGACACAAACTGACAGAAAGGTCATATTTTTAGAACAAAAATTTAAAAACATCTGTAGAGACCGGTATAAACTTATTGACAAGTTGGGAAAAAAAGCAATCCAGTAGAGCAGAGGTGTGAAACTAAAATCAAAGAGGTCCAGTCAGAGAAAATGTATTAAAGCATAACGTCTAACTGAATTAATGTGATTTATGTTGATGTAACCTGGTAGATTTATTAGTGTCTGTCTATAATCAATAACTGACCATCACATCAAATACATTCACTAAAAACATTTTGACAACTTTTATTAATAAATAACTTTTGATATAATCAGAAAATAAAGTGAAAAATAATGATTGAACAGCCTGAACCAACTTATATACAGTATAATATGTTACCCTGCAGTGTAAACAGTTGAACACTTTCACATTTTTTCTGTCTTCTATCTCTCCCCTTATATCTCTGCTGCTTCATGTTAGAACTGAGCTGCCAGGATTCTGAATCTGGTCTGAACAGTGTTAGAGTTTTTCTCAAACATCTGGAGCTCATTGGTGAGTCTGGAACCAGATTTAGTTTGGATTATATTCATAGTGGAGAAGCTTACAGCTGTATGCTGATCCTGTCATGGTTCCTCTTAGATGTGCTGAGGTTGAATAACACATCCGGTGAAACTGTTGCTTGTAATATGAAATAATTTTATTATAAAAAGACAAGATCTGAAGAGGCCCCATGGTTTGTCTGGAAGGAGCCTGCCAATTGATTCCTCTTTGAACAAAGAAGTCAGGTCGCTTTTATACCTTCTGGTAAAGATAGAATTACAACATTTGGTTCATGTTTGAAGACCCCTTACTCAAAACAAGACCACCCTTGAATAGAACCCCTCTGCTCTGAAATCCCAAAGGACCACATCCATCTTCTAGCTGGACATGGGTGCCCCAAAAACAACAGTTCACACATTCCAATGATATGGGTACAATTAGTCACGCATGTAATTCAGGTTCCATCTGTGGGAACCACATCAGAGCAGACACTACATATAACAAGCAACTCATATCAGATACTAGAAAAAACAAAACAGATTCCATTCTACTAACTTATTAAGTAATACATGTCTGATGAGATACTACAATCCAAACATAGTCCGCATATTCAGGATTACTTTTTTCTCGGTGTCGTGTTATTTGTCTTTCTATTTTCTCTGTCCTCCCCTCATCTGTTCCTCTCAACTGTTTTGTGAACTCAGCTGTGATGTTTAGCAGCTGGAATGCAGAGACTTCATTGGCTGAGCAGCGTCACATGGGATGTCTGAACTCGTACCTAACTGGTCTGTGTGTTTCCAGAGCTGATAAACTAACTCTGTAAACACTGGAAAAGCTGCTCTGGTAAAATAGAAGCATCAGATTTAAATTCCCCTCATCATTTATTGATTATAGATATAGGTCTGCATAGATCGTAGACATCAGAGACAGTCAGTGACCTGGACTCTAGGATGGAGTGGATTAAACCAAACCTCCATTCAGAGAATGGAATAACTGGAATAACTTCAGCCTCAGTCATCTATAGATCAGAAAACCAACATCAAAAAGTAACACACACACTACTGGTCATACAATGATTCCACCCATGTTCACATCTCCAGTGTTTCATCCTGGTCTACTACAGACATCAGAGATATCAGAGATATCAGAGGTATCAGGTGTTTGAACATCAGTCAGATCAGCTGTTTTCTCCAAAGTCTCATCAGCAACATCTTTATAAACCACAAACATCTGATCTGAGACCAAGCAGCTTCATCAGAGACACAAACTGAACTCTCAACACAAACTCACCATAAACTTCCAGATTGATGATGCTGATGAGTTCAGTCTTTCCACTCTGGTCAACAAGACACATGTATGTTCCTCTGTCCTCCATCGTCACTTTCTTCAGAATCAGATAAAAGTCTCCGTCCTTCATCTCTTTGTCCTGCAGATCCACCCGGTTCTTATAAAATGGATGCTGGCTGTCTGGAGCTAAGTGTCCATCTCTGTACAGGAGAACATAATAATCTGGATCCAGTCCAGGTCTTCTCCACTCTGCAGCTGTGATGTTGTTGATGTTGGGAACTTTACATGGTAGAATGACATCCTGTCCACGTTCAGCTGTGATGTTTTCCTGAGCTGAAGAAGAAAGCAGAGAGAAGTTAAAGTTGATCCAGATGAGAAGAGTTTAACCACTAAACTCCTCCATGAACTCTGAGCTGCTGCTTCTGTTCTTTTAGTCATCAGTGGATCCATCAGGTTGATGAAGAGGAATCAGGACTGACCACATCTGACATTTACATTCTATTTTAGACTGAACTTTATTTCATTGTCTTACATTGATGAGTTTTTCTCCAAAGTGTTTTTCTGCCTCAGGAACATGATCTAAGTGTTGTCATGTTGTTGTCTGACTTCAGTATAATGACAGTGAAGCTGCTACAACTAAAAGGATGGACTCTGATGACAGTTATAGTGTCAAGGAGGAAACCATTTCAACATCCAGGTTTTTTTCAGGACGACTTTTATGGATCCAGTTTAGTAACAGGTGAACAAACTGATATCTGTTGATGTTTTTCATCTATAATGGAGTTTTTACTGATTTTATTTACAGTGAAAATAGAAAATGAACATTTTGAGTCCAACATAAAACAACATGTTGTAGAACACAGAGTCCAGCTGTAGTCTGTTCTGTTAGAGAGAACTTCATCAGAATACTAAGACTGTTCTCACTGTTTTATCCTTTACATATCAGATTTTTTCATATTTATTTTCTAAATTTTAGGTGCATTTGGTAAAAGTGTGAATTCTGGAGAAAATAATATTAATAATAAATGTATAAATAAAGTGTGTTCAGTCAAAGGGCTGTACACAGAGATAAAAATAAAAACATCAGAAATCCACAAACACACACAAACATGCTGAAACAATAAAAGGACATCAGCAAAACAAACAATTTCAGACTCAAATGTCGCAGTAAACCAGTGGGTCTTCGGTTTAGTTCTAAATCCATCAATGGAGGATGTCTGCATGATTTCAGCACATAGACTGTCCACAATGTGAGAACACAGAGAGAAGAAGCCCGTTCCCCAACAGTCTTTTTATGGACCTTTGGGACACTCAGAAGCTCAGTCCACTGGGAACGCAGAGCATAAGTGGGGTCATACGGGTTCACCAGATTGGACAGGTACGTTGGGGCAATTCCATTTACAGTTTTATATGTTAGCAGCAGCACCTTAAAGTCTGCTCTAAGCTGAACAGGAAGCCGGTGCAGAGAGGCCAGCACTGGAATAAAATACAATGAACCACCGGATCAAAAGCAGAACTGAGATCCAGCAGCAACAGAACAGATGAAGCCTCTGAGTCAACAGCTAGCAGCAAATCATTCACCACTTCAGTCAGCGCTGTTTCTGTGGAGCTATTCGCCCTAAAAGCTGACTGAAGAGGCTCAAAAAGATTATTTCATGACCGATATTTCAAAACCTGATTTGAGGCCACTTTCTCAAAGACTTCTGACCAGAAGGAAAGGTTTGAGATAAGCCTGTAGTTAGTTAGGGAGTCAGCATAAAAGTCAGGTTTCTTCAACAAGGGTTTAACAATGACAGGTTAGAAACAAGCTGGAAAAACTCCAGTGGAAACTTAAAGCGATGAATTCAAGATAAACAAGACACAAGGGCCTAATATGGACCAAAGCTGTTTAATAACCCACGCTGGGAGAGGATCACAAAGTTTGAGCTCAAATCCCAAAAGCATCAACAACACACGATATAAACAACACTGCAGCAGCTATTGATTATTTTAGGAATCAGTATTGTATTGATTATTTTACTAAGTATTCTATCCATTACTTTTGTCACGGATTTCAGACTGGACTCAAGCAGAGGAACCACGCTACCGAGGCAGAGGTGGAATAAGAAGGAGGTTTATAGTCTGGGAGGGTTATTGATGATGGATGAGGGTCCGGGGTGTGTTCGGGAGGGGGTGAAGGGTTGGTCCAGGAGACAGGTCCAGGGGATCGGCGGCCGTCGTCGGTTCCAGGAAGGGAGCCGAGTGTAGGTGGCGGATGGTAGGAGGATCCCTGGCGGCGGGAGAGCTCGGTGGTGGACGAGGATCCAGGGAGGGAAAACGCCGAAGGGAGAGGGGAGGCAGACACTGATGATACAGGAAGGAGTGAGGGACGAACCGGGCTGAAGGATGGCAGGTGGATCCGGGGGGCACCAGGAGGGGGGAAGCCAGGAGGGGGTCCGGAGGGGAACACGGTGTCTGGAGGGTCCAAGGGAGGGAAAACAGACGGAGCACGGCAGGCAGGAGTCCGGACAACTGGTTCTGACGAAGAAGAGAAGAGAGAATTAGTTAGGAGCAATTCAGACACAGAGACAAAAACGTGCAGGCTCGAGAGCGACTGACTAGGACGTCGAGTACAACAATCTGGCAGAGAATGGAGGAGTGAACCAGTCTTCTTATTGCAGAGGCTGTGATTAGTGGAATGAGCTCCAGCTGTCCAGACTCCAGTGAGGCAGCTGATTACCTGAGTGGAGGCAGCCTTGTGGCTGCACTCCACTCAGTGCATTGCTGGGGAGAGGGAGAGAGAAAGGGAGAAGGAGAGAGGACACGAGAGGGAGAGAAAAGGGGGGAGACAGATGGGAAAAGGGTATTTGGATGCCAGGTAGGGAGGACGGGGGTGAGGAGAGAGCCCTGACAGTACCCCCTCCTCAACGGGCGCCTCCTGGTGCCCCACGAGGTCGGTCCGGGTGTGCACGGTGGAAATCCCGGATCAGGGAGGGATCCAGGATTCGGCTTTTGGGGACCCAGGTTCGCTCCTCCGGGCCATAACCCTCCCAGTCCACCAGATATCGCAGGCCCCTACCCCGGCGGCGGACGTCCAGAAGGCGGGAAACTGTATAAATGGGATCACCATCCAGAAGCCAGGGGGGTGGGGGGGCTGGAACGGGAGGGGCCAGCGGGCTTTCCTGAACCGATTTAATCTGAGAAATATGGAATGTGGGATGAATTTTCATGGAAGGGGGGAGACGGAGGCGAACTGCGGAGGGGTTAATGATCGTGATTACTTCAAAGGAACCGATGAACCGGGGGGACAATTTCCTAGAGGTGGTGCGGAGGGGTAAATCCTTGGCTCACAGCCAGACCCGTTGGCCGGGTGCGTAGATCAGCGCCTCGGACCGGTGTCGGGTGGCCTGGTCTTGGGTTCGGCGAGATGTTCGGAGGAGGGCGGCGCGGGCCTGGCGCCAGGTGCAGGCGCACCGACAGAGATGGGCCTCCACCGAAGGCACCGCAATTTCTCCCTCCCGGTCCGGGAAAAGTGGTGGTTGGTAACCGTAGGCACAGTGAAACGGGGAGAGGCCAGTGGCGGCGCTGGGGAGGGTGTTGTGGGCGTATTCCACCCAGTGGAGTTGGGAACTCCAGGCGCTGGGGTTCTTTGATGTTATACACCGGAGGGTGGCCTCCATCTCCTGGTTCAGCCGCTCCTTCTGGCCGTTACTCTGTGGGTGAAAACCGGAGGATAGGCTGACCTTGGCCCCAAGGGCGGATCAGAATGCTCACCAGACCTGCGAGGTGAACTGGGGTCCACGATCTGAGATGATATCAAGAAGGATACCGTGTGCGCGGAAAACATGGGCCACTAGGAGGTCTGCTGTCTCACGGGCTGAAGGGAGCTTGGGTAGTGGGATAAAGTGGCCATATTATGAAAAGCGGTCAATGATGGTAAGGATGGTGGTCATCCCACGGGATGGAGGCAGGCCAGTTATGAAGTTTAGGGAGATGTGGGACCAAGGTCGCTGGGGGATGGGTAGAAGATGGAGGAGTCCAGGGATGGGCTGATTATAGGTTTTATTCTGGGCGCAGGCGGAGCAGGCTGAGATGTAATCCCTACACTCGTGGTTCATGGAAGGCCACCAGAACCTCCGGCGGAGAACTGCCAGCATCCTGGACAGCCCTGGGTGGCACGACAACTGGCTGGAGTAGCCCCAATGGAGGACGTCCGGGCAAACGGCGTCCAAGACAAACAGCGTTCCTGGGGGACCGGCCTCCGGAAAAACCTGGTTCCGTTGTGCTTGGCGGACGGTGGTCTCGATGTCCCACGTAAGGCAAGCCAGGTGGCAGGGGGACAGGATGGTCTCTGGGTCTTTTGGGGAGCTTTCTTTGGAATTAAGGCGAGACAAGGTATCTGGTTTGCCATTACGGGTTCCGGGACGATAGGATAGAGTGAAGTGAAAACGATCAAAGAACAGAGCCCACCTGACTTGCCTGGGGTTCAATCACTTGGCAGTTTGCAGATACTGTAAATTTTTATGGTCGGTCCACAACAGGAATGGCTGCTCGGCCCCCTCCAGCCAGTGTCTCCACTCCTCCAGTGCCAGCTTCACGGCAAGGAGCTCCCGGTTACCAACGTCATAATTTCTTTCCGCCGGGGAGAGTTTGTGGTAAAAAAAAGCACAAGGGTGAAGCCTGTCATCTCCGCCGGTGCGCTGTGACAGCACTGCCTCCACTCCGGTGTCCGAAGCGTCGACCTCGACGATGAATGGCTCGGGTCTGGCTGGACGAGGATGGGAGCAGAGGTGAAGCATGCCTTGAGGGTTTGGAAGGCGGTGTGTGCGGTGGGGGACCAGAGGAATTTGTGGGAGGTGGATGTGAGAGTGGTTAGGGGGGCTGCAATCTGACTGTAATTTTGAATGAAGCGGTGGTAGAAGTTTGCGAAGCCCAGGAACCGCTGGAGCTGTTTGTGGTGCCTGGGCTCCGGCCAATCCTCCACAGCCGCCACTTTGGTTGGGTCCATCCTGATCTTCCCCGCAGTGATGATGTAACCCAGGAAGGGCACCGTCAACACGTGGAAAGCGCACTTCTCCGCTTTTACAAATAAGCAGTTCCCCAGAAGGCGCTCCAACACCTTTCTGATGTATCAACGGTGCTCCTCCAGGCTGCGGGAGAAGATCAGGATGTCATCAAGGTAGACAAAAATGAACCGGTTCAGGAAATCCCGCAGGATGTCATTGACGAGATTCTGGAAGACGGCGGGGACATTGGTTAGGCCAAACGGCATCACCAGATACTCAAAGTGCCACAGGGGGTGTTAAAAGCCGTCTTCCATTCATCTCCCTCCCAAATCCGGACTAGGTGATATGCATTACGGAGGTCTAATTTAGAAAATATGGTGGCCCCATGTAAGGGAGTAAAAGCCGAATCTATGAGGGGAAGTGAGTACTTGTTCCGGATGGTGATTTTATTCAGCCCCCGGTAGTCCACGCAGGGCCGCAATCCGCCGTCCTTCTTACCCACAAAGAAGAACCCCGCCCTGACCGGGGACGTAGATGGGCGGATCAATCTGGCAGCCAGGGACTCTCTGATGTACTCTTCCATGGTGGTTCGTTCGGGTTTTGACAGATTATAAAGCCTCCCACTCGGTAGGGGGGGCGTCCTTCAACAAGTCTATGGCACAGTGATAGGGCCAGTGAGGGGGTAGGGACAGGGCCTGATCTTTGTCGAAGGCCGGGGCGAGGTCATGATATTCAGAGGGTACGCCGGTCAGGTCAGAAGGCGGGGGTCGCACAGGAGGTGTGGGACTACCGGGGGCAGGGGCAGAGATGAGGCAAGAGGCATGACAGGCAGGGCTCCACGTTAAGATTTTTCCAAGGGTCCAGTCGATATGGGGGTTATGTAGCTGGAGCCAGGGGAATCCGAGGCCCAGAGGGGTGTGCGAGTTGGGCAGGATACAGAGGGTGATGGATTCTGTATGATTTCCAGAGATGCGGATGGTGATGGGATGGTCTGGTTCTTAACGTGGGCTAGGTGGCAGCCATTCAGGGACAGGGCGCAGAGAGGGGGTTGAATCGGTTCAGTGGGTATGTAGAGTTGTCTGACTAGGGCTTCGTCGATGAAATTGCCCTCAGCAATTTCCACCAGCGTGGCGACTGAATACTGGTGATTTTCCCACTGAAGCAAGGTTTTCACCCGGAGGTGAGTCGTTGGAGAGGAGAACATGGTACGGCTCACCAGGACCTCCCCGGTCACTGGCGAGTCGCGGCTTTTCCCTGCTTGGCCGGGCAGGTGGCAGCATAATGACCCACCTCACCGCAGTACAAACAGGTGGCCAGCCGTCGGCGGGACACCTTCTCTTCGTCAGTGAGGCGGGCCCGGCCAAGCTGCATGGGCTCCTCCCCGGGTGCTGGTTGGATCAGAGCTGAGGGCAGGGGCCGGGTTAGTGGGGCTGGCCAATGCGGGGGGCTGGTTCCGCGGGTGCCGGGGTAGGAGCGGGGCTGGACTGGGAGATGAGGCCAGGCAGACTGGGGAACCTGGGTCTTCTTCTCCCGGCGTCGTTCTCGCAGCCAGTTGTCCAGCCAGATTGTCATTTCGATGAGTGAGTCTAAATCTGACGCCTCCTCCTTAGGGGCGAGCTCATCCTTTAGTTTGTCACTCAATCCGCGCTGGAATGCATAGCGGAGGGCGGAATCATTCCAGTCACAATCCGCCACCAGGATCCGGAATTCAACTGCATAATCGGCCACACTCTGACTCCCTTGGGTTAGGCTGCCCAGGCATTTGGCGGCGTCCGGTCCTTGGACTGGATGGTCAAAAATGCGGCGCATCTCCTCCGTAAAGGCAGCGTAAGACTCACAGGCCAGTTTCTTATTTAGCCAGACCGCCGATCCCCAGCGTAGCGCAGCTCCAGTCAGCAGGCTGAGTGTGTATGTGACCTTCTGTTGATCAGTGCTGTAAGTGAGGGGTTGCATACCGAAGACCAGGGAGACCTGCATCAGGAAATCCCGGCAGGCTCCCTGGTCGCCGGAGTAACGTTCTGGTTTGGGGACGTATGGTTCGCGGGTTGGAGATGAGGGGGGAGCTGCAGGTTCCGGGACTTGAGGGGATCTGGTTGCAGAGGGGCTGGAGCTGGTTGGAATGCAGAGAGCTGGGCAAGGGCGGAGGTAACCTGATTGAGCTGTGTGGTCATGTTATCCATCTGTGTGTGTATCTGACTGGCAGAGGAAGCTAGATCTTGGAGTGCTTGGCTGTGTTGGTTGAGTATGGTCGGGGCTGAGGCTACCTGTGTCATCTGGCTAGATAAGGTGTCTAGTTGTGCATTTATTCGGTGTCCAGAATCAGCTAACTCATGGAGTGACTTACTGGGTTGGCCCAATAATTGTCCATGTACGGAAACGGCTTGCATGAGGTTGGGGGGAGAGGGCTGGTCTGGTCCCGGCAGCGGGTCCTCCGAGTCCATTTTGGTGGCCAGATTATTCGGTCACAGATTTCAGACTGGACTCAAGCAGAGGAACCACGCTACCCAGGCAGAGGTGGAATAAGAAGGAGGTTTATTGTCTGGGAGGGTTATTGATGATGGATGAAGGTCCGGGGTGCGTTCGGGAGGGGGTGAAGGGTTGGTCCCTTTCTGGAGAGGGTGAGCCGGGGATCGGCGGCCGTCGTCGCTTCTGGGAGGTTAGCCGAGTGTGGCGGCGGATGGTAGGAGGATCCCTGGCGGCGGGAGAGCTCGGTGGTGGACGAGGATCCAGGGAGGGAGAACGCCGAAAGGAGAGGGGAGGCAGACACTGACGATCCAGGAAGGAGTGAGGGACAAACCGGGCTGAAGGATGGCAGGTGGATCTGGGGGGTACCAGGAGGGGGGAAGCCAGGAGGGGGGAAGCCAGGAGGGGGTCCGGTGGGGAACACGGTGTCTGGAGGGTCCAAGGGAGGGAAAACAGATGGAGCACGGCAGGCAGGAGTCCAGACAGCTGGTTCTGACGAAGCAGAGAAGAGAGAATTAGTTAGGAGCAATTCAGACACAGAGACAAAAACATGCAGGCTCGAGAGCGACTGACTAGGACGTCGAGTACAACAATCTGGCGGAGAATGGAGGAGTGAACCAGTCTTCTTATTGCAGAGGTGGATGATTAGTGGAATGAGCTCCAGCTGTCCAGACTCCAGTGAGGCGGCTGATTAGTGCATTGCTGGGGAGAGGGAGAGAGAAAGGGAGAAGGAGAGAAGAAGAGGGAGAGAGAAAGGGAGAAGGAGAGAGGACACGAGAGGGAGAGAAAAGTGGGGAGACAGATGGGAAAAGGGTATTTGGATGCCAGGTAGGGTGGACGGGGGTGAGGAGAGAGAGCCCTGACAATTTAATTTTACTAATCAGTATTCTATCCTTGGCTTTACGGCATCAAACGAGGAAGTGAGCAACAGAAAGAACCGTCGTGGAGGAACACGGGTGGAGTGCCTTAGAGTATTCTACTCAAACCAAAGCCATGGGAACCTACATGCATCAGTCCCTCCAGGATTTCGCAGGCGTTTTTTGTAATTGTTGCGGCGGAAAATGCCTGAATTCGCGGCAGCTTTTCTAAAAAAATTTAGATAAAAGTTGCGATGTTTTAAGCTTATTTGTTGTGATGAAATTGTTACAGTGACAACTGCTAAACAGCTACATTTTTTCCAGCTTGTAGAACATGTTTCAACACTGTAATTGACTAAATTTATTCAGAAATTAATTATTAAACGTTCCAACCCATTTCCACAAAAGCTGGCACACCATGGTGGGACATTAGCAGCAGCCACATACTGGTTTAACATGATAACACAAAATGTCATAGTACCTACAAAAATGATAATTTACTATTGAATGAATCATATTTGGACATATCTGTCAGTGGTCTAAAAAGTTAATTTCACTTCCTGGCACACACGTGTTCACACACACACGTTCACGGCTTGTCACGTCAATTAACAAGAACAACACTGAGAGAGCGCAATACTCAACCAAGACAGGTGTGTGTTCTGCATGTGTACATACCGAATCGTGTGACCTAAATATGTAGCAGGCATAGACGGGAATTGATGGGACTCAGAAACACCCCCACAATTTAATCAGTTGTTCCTTGTGCCATTTCCGATACGTCCACAGTGGTAGATTTGTTGTAGGATCACAATCGTGATCATCAGCAGGCCGCTGAAGTAGCGTTCACTTGTTGCCATGGTTACTGTGCTGCTATCAGACGCCGTGCCGCTATGAATCCTTAACAAATCCATGGATCCAAACTTTAAGCCGTATCACTGCTGAAGTCTAATCACTTGGTCCTTGTGTCATTTCTGACCGACCATGAAAACTTCATTCAAACCTCTGAGACTGTTTTTGAGTGATGTTGGTAACAGAGGAAGGATTCACACACGCTGATCGTCACATAACTCTGCCGTGTTCTTTGGTGGAATAATTAATCTAATTTATCTTTATTCTTTCAGTGCTCTAATGAATATGGATGCAACAGTTTCCATCATGGTGATTTGTCTGGTCTGTTGTCTGATCATTTCAGCCGTTCTAATATGTTTTGTGCTTTTAAAAAAAGTGCGTATCAATCCATGATTTTTTTTCTTTTCTGTATTCCACCACAATATTGCATGGGTGTAAAACAGTTTAGCTCTACTTTGATGAAGAACATCAGTGAATTAATTGTTTATCACGGTCTTCAGCAGTAATTTTTGTTGTTAAATGAGAGACGTTAGTACCGCACATGTCTGCATCTTCAAACCATAAACAGGAAGTGAATTCGGTGACATACGTGCATTATGTTTGCGCTGGGAGCTGCTATGATTGGTGGAACTCACGGGAGGCGGGCCAAAATTGCGGGAAAGTTGCGGTGATTGGACAAAGTTGAGAGGTCGCACAGAAGTCATGGAGATTGGTTGATTTCACATGAATTCGCGCCATCGCAACATCATGAATTCCCGGAGGGACTGATGTATTTAGTTGATGATTCAGAAATCCCATAAATCTGTTTTTATGTTTGCTTTGTTTAAACTGCTGCTACTGCAGCTGATAGAACACTAATAAGACAACTGATCAGTTTATTAGTATTGATCACAGAGAATATTCAATCAGTAACTTTAGTTTCACTTTGATTTGGTTCTAATTAAAGAGCTTTCCTTCATTATGAGACAGTACCAGACCTACATGCACTTCAATGCAATAAGTTTAATATATGAAGCCTGATAGTTTTATTGTTCAACTGTCTGTTATCAATAATAAGCTGCATTGATCAGTAAAGTAAACATATTAAACACGTTTACCAGTTTTCTACAAGCATTCCTGTCTTACATCATTTCCAGTAGCAGCTTTTAACCCTCATAAATGTTTGTGTTCCTCATAGTTCTCCATTAAAACAACCTGTTGACTGAAGCAGCTGAACACCATCAGTTCATTTAGAGGAGAAAACAATCAGATGATCGTTGAACATTGACCTTTGTCTTATGAGTCTGAAGCAGAAAGTCTGAGTTAACAGAGAAAAATGAAAACCACCTTTATACCTACAATACCCCTGTACTATACTATATATTACTATATGTGTAATATACCAATATTTTATACTATATACTGTATGTACTATACCTTTGTACTTTACTATATATGCACAATGCCACTGTCATTGAATAACTGGAATAACTTCAGTCTCAGTCATCTATAGATCAGAAAACCAACATCAAAAAGTAACACACACACTACTGGTCCTACAATGATTCCACCCATGTTCACATCTCCAGTGTTTCATCCTGGTCTCCTACAGACATCAGAGATATCAGAGGTATCAGAGATATCAGAGGTATCAGGTGTTTGAACATCAGTCAGATCAGCTGTTTTCTCCAAAGTCTCATCAGCAACATCTTTAGAAACCATAAACATCTGATCTGAGACCAAGCAGCTTCATCAGAGACACAAACTGAACTCTCAACACAAACTCACCTGACAGATAAACTTTCAGGTAGATGATGCTGAAGGGTTCAGTCTTTCCTTTCTGAGAAACACGACACACGTATTTTCCAGTGTCCTCCATCTTCACATTCTTCAGAATCAGACAAAAGTTTCCGTCCTTCATCTCTTTGTCCTGCAGATCCACCCGGTACGTATAAGATGGATGCTGGTTGATTGGATCAAAGCTTCCGTCCCGGTACAGGAGAACAAATTCTGGATCCAGTCCAGGTCTGATCCACTCTGCAGCTGTGATGTCATTTTTGTTGTTGATGTTGGGAGCTTTACATGGTAGAATGACATCCTGTCCATGTTTAGCTGGGATGATTTTCTGAGCTGAAGAAGAAAGAAGAAAGAAGTTAATGTTGATCCAGATGAGAAGAGTTTAACCACTAAACTCCTCCATGAACTCTGAGCTGCTGCTTCTGTTCTTTTAGTCATCAGTGGATCCATCAGGTTGATGAAGAGGAATCAGGACTGACCACATCTGACATTTACATTCTATTTTAGACTGAACTTTATTTCATTGTCTCACATTGATGACTTTTTCTCCAAAGTGTTTTTCTGCCTCAGGAACATGATCTAAGTGTTGTCATGTTGTTGTCTGACTTCAGTATAATGAATGTCACAACTGTGAATGCTGCACAACTCTCCCTCTTTTTTCTCAAAGGAAAAGATTTTCACCACATTCCACCAAGTAGTGATGCAGCTCCTTCAAGTAGCTTATCAGAAAATAAAAAATGTGTAGGAACATGATGTAAATATGGCTAAGAATAATGGAGGGCCTTGGTATCACGGATTGTGTTTCTCTTTCGAGTGGACATGTATGGGGCAAGGCACTTGTCCAACACCATGTGACAAATTTGCCGTGTCTATGAGGATGGCAGCAGGGTTCCCCAGACTCTCCACCAACTCATGTCTACACTACAACTGTCACTATTTCAAAGGACTTGTCAGATCTTGTCATGTGCAAGTTTAAGCCTGGCTGTAAGGCACCTTTCAAATGCTGCATGCAGAGGCTGCTTTGCATGTCTGTCTGTAGATGTGATGGCTCATGTTCCCACAGTTGTGCAGACATCTAAATAGACAATCATCTTTGTGATGTATTTACACCAAGCTATTAGTCTTCATCCGTAAAAAATTGTAGGTACTATGGCATTTCCTACTTCTAAAATGTGAACATACACTACATGTACATGTTAGACCACCCTTGATTTCCTCAATTTCTTGTTCATTTTAATTCCTGGTACCACTAAAGGTACATTTGTTTGGACAAATACAGTGACAACAACAAAAATAACTCATGAGAGTTTAATTTCAGAGCTGGTATCAGACATTTTCCATGGTTTTCTTGATAATAACCAAAATGACTTCAGTTTTTCCATCAATAGCTATGGCATTTGTTCTGCCAAAAACAGCTATTAGATTCCATGTTTTCTTTTCTGTCTGTTTTAGTCCCATGATCCACACAGGAGTTAGTACTGATTCAGAACCATTGTTTCTGATGACTGCAGCCATGCATATTAGCATGCTCTCTCCAAACTTCTGACATTATTCTGCTGTGACAGCAGCTCATTCCTGTTGCATGAATTCTAACTAATCTGCTTTGTTTTTGGGCTTGTGGTTCTCCATTTCAAATCAAATCAAATCAAATCAAACTTTATTTATAAAGCACTTTTCATACAATAAAAAGCAGCGCAAAGTGCTGTACAACATTTAAAAACATTAAAAATAAGAATACCCATCCCGCCCTCCCTCCACATAGAAACACAACTACACACACACGCACACGCACACGCACACACACACACACACACACACACACCGTCACCAATGGCTGTAGGAAGACATGGCGTGGCACTGACGATTGTGGAAAACGCCTCCATTGGGGCCGTCCACACCGGGAGGAGCTCCAGGCCGTGCCCGCCGGAGGCGCCGGCACCCAGACCCCCCGACCACGACAGACACAGGGACCCCACACCGAGGTAGGGAGCCCCCCCAACTAGCCGAGCCGAGGAGACCCGAGGACAACACCCCCAGCAGCAGACCAGACACAGCCCCCAGTGTGGAGGACCCCCCTGAGGAAACACTGGAGTTGAAAGAAATAAAATAAACAAATAAATAAATGTGCTAATAACTAAATAATGGGAAGTAAAAAACCGTAAAATACATAAGAAAATAAGGAATGATAAGAACATTAGAATATAAGAAGGCTTAAAAGATCAGTTAAAAGCCTGATTAAAAAGGTAAGTCTTTAACCTTCCTTTAAAAACATCAACAGTCTCTGCAGTCCTGAGGTTCTCCGGCAGGCTATTCCAGAGGCGGGGGCCATAATGGCTAAATGCCGCCTCGCCGTGTGTTTGAGTTCTGGCTTGTGGTATAATTAAGAGTCCGCTGCCAGAGGACCTCAGGGTCCGCGAGGGTTGGTATGTTAAAAGGAGACTGGACAAATAAGAAGGCGCAAGGCCATTAAGACATTTAAAAACTAATAAAAGAACCTTAAAATCGATCCTGAAACGGACGGGGAGCCAATGCAGCGACTTTAAAACTGGTGTAATGTGTTCCCGCCCCCTGGTCCTTGTCAGCACGCGTGCGGCTGAGTTTTGTAAAAGCTGAAGATTAAAAATACTCTTTTTGGGAAGACCAGAGAGCAGGGCATTACAATAGTCTAAACGAGAAGAGATAAAAGCATGCATTAGCACCTCCATGCTGGCCTGAGAGAGAAACGGGCAGACTCTGGCTATATTCTTAAGATGATAAAAACCTATCTTTGTTATGTTTTTAATATGTGGGATAAAATTCAGCTCAGAGTCAAAAATAACGCCCAGGTTTTTTACAAATTCTGCTGGTTTAAAAACTTGTAATTTAAGTAAAAGTTTCTCTCTCTGACCTTCAGGACCTATAACTAAAACCTCAGTTTTGTCCTGGTTGAGCTGTAGGAAGTTCGCTGCCATCCATGACTTAATGTCTAAAATACACTTTAAAAGAGTATCAATTGGCCCTGTGTCATCAGGAGACACGGCAATGTACAGCTGTGTATCATCAGCGTAGCTATGGAAACTGATGCCGTGTCTCCTGATGACGTCCCCAAGAGGAAGCATATAAAGATTTAAAAGAATGGGACCTAAAATTGACCCTTGGGGAACCCCACACCTAATTTCATGGGTTCCTGAGGAACACGTATCCATACTTGCATAAAAACATCGGTCTGAAAGATAAGAGTTGAACCAGTTAAGCACAGTACCAGAGAGGCCAACCAGGTGTCTGAGTCTGTTTAATAAGATATGATGGTCTACTGTATCAAAAGCGGCGCTTAGATCCAGTAGAACCAACACTGTTAGTTTTTTATTATCTAAATTCCACCTGATATCATTTAAAATCTTTAAAAGTGCTGTCTCTGTACTGTGGTTCATCCTAAAACCAGACTGATGTGTTTCTAAAATGTTAATTCTGTTTAAAAAGTCACTGACTTGGTTAAGAACCAGTTTTTCTAAAACGGTAAGTTGGATACAGGACGGTAGTTATTAAGAACATTAGGGTCTAGACTGCTCTTCTTCAGGAGGGGCTTCACCACCGCCGTTTTAAAGGCAGTGGGGAAGACACCTGTCTGAAGAGAGCAGTTCATTATTTTTAAAAATTGTTCCTCAAAGAATCCATAAAATGATTTTAAGAGTGGTGTGGGAATATCATCTAAAAGGCAGGCTGTTGGATTTACTTGGGAGAAAACTCGACCCAGTGTCCTTGCATCAACCAGGGCAAAACTCTCCAGGGTTTCCTCAGGCAAGGACAGCAGATCAGATGTGTTAACAGGTAAAACTTGGTGGGATAAAAGACTGGATCTGATGTCCTTGATCTTGGTTCTGAAGTGGTCTGCAAAGTTCTCACAAAGAGTGTCTGATGGTGTCTTCAAAGCTTTATTAAAATTAGTGCCTGCTAAAACATTGAAAGTGGAGAAGAGGAACCGGGGGTTGTTTTTATGTTCTGTGATGAGTTGTGAGAAATGAGAAGTTCTTTCCTGTTTGACTGCATTATTGTAGGTTTTGAGTTGTTGACGTAAGATTTCATGATGAACTTTTAGTTTTGATTTCCTCCATCTCCTTTCAGCACTCCTGCAGTTTCTTTTTAAGTGATTGATTTTATCATTTTTTCTCCATGGGGGTATCGTTTTCTTTCTGATTGTTTTTGTTAAAAGTGGAGCCACTGAGTCCAGAGTTGACTTCAGTCTGTTGTTAAAATTGTCAACAATAAAATCACACGGTGCAGGCAGAATTACTGCAGGAGTGCTCTGTAAAATCTCAATAAAATTTGCAGCCACCTCAGAAGTTAGATAGCGTTTCCTCACTGTTCTCACCGGGGCCTCCTGCTGGTTAAAACTGGCGATATTAAAAAACACACAGTAATGGTCAGACACAGCCAGGTCAACAACAGAGGACACACCAATGGACAAGCCATGGGTTATAACCAGGTCAACAACAGAGGACACACCAATGGACAGGCCATGGGTTATAACCAGGTCAACAACAGAGGACACACCAATGGACAGGCCATGGGTTATAACCAGGTCAACAACAGAGGACACACCAGTGGACAGGCCATGGGTTATAACCAGGTCAACAACAGAGGACACACCAATGGACAGGCCATGGGTTATAACCAGGTCCACGGTGTGTCCTCTGTTGTGAGTCGGCTGTGTGACATGCTGTGTAAAATCAAGGCAGTTTAAAAGATTTAAAAAGTCTCTGGACTTTGAGTCCGAGATGTTGTCAATGTGTAGATTAAAATCGCCAGTTATTAAAATTCTGTTGTATTTGGTGTGAATGATTGACAAGAGATTTGAGAATTGACTGATAAAAAGGCTGGAGTGATGGGGTGGTCTGTAGACTGTTAGACAGAGGATCTGGGCGCTGCTAAAAACAAAAGCATGATGCTCAAAGGATGCATAACTGTTAAAGAATACTTCAGTTGGGGTGAGATCATTTTTAGTAATGGAGGCTGTTCCTCCTCCTCTTCTACCCTGTCTGATGGAGAATAAAAAGTTAAAATTCGGTGGAGAAGCCTCGGTGAGAACAACAGGTGCGTCAGTGCCAAGCCATGTCTCTGTCAGGAGAAGACTGTCTGTTCTGTTGGGTCTGTTAAAAACAACAGTTTGGATGTTATGGGTGATGTAGTCCGGTGTTTTTGTGGGCAGAGGGTGAGTGAGTGAGGTGTGCGGTGAGTGGGCGTGGCTTATTGCCAGTCAGTCAGCTGGAGATGATTGGACCACATGGTGTATGTTATCTGTTAAAATGGAGCTGCCCAGTGTGCTCGGATGCAGTCCGTCGTAACGATAAAACGCAGGGCGGTTCCAGAAGAGGTTAAAATTGTCAATATATTCAGGTTGTGGGCCGTGCAGGTGTGCCGGAGCCAGACGCTCAAACTGAGGAGTCTAGAGAAACGCTCGGCACCGCGAGACAGAGTCGGTATGGGCCCGCTGATAAACACTGTCTTACCACAGCTTTTAAGAAGGATTTAGCAGGTGATGATTTTCCACAGGTTTTCAATTGGATTTAGATCTGGTGATTGAGCAGCCAAGGCATGGTTCCAATGTTCTGGTTCTCCATCCAGGCTTTAACTGACCTTGTCTTGTTGGAAAACCCAGTCATTGGAGGCAGGAAAGAGTTTTCCAGCTGATGGAAGAAGACTGTTTTCAAGAGTAGTGCTGTACATGACCTGGTTCATTGACGCTGTTCCACCCAGACTGAAACTACCTCAGATGCTCACTGATCCACCCCCATGTTTTACTGTAGGGGCAGACAGTCTGGTTTGCAGCTTCTCCAGGCTTCCTCCTAACCAGTAAGTTGGCTGGAGTGGGCATCAAGTGAAAATTGGAGTCATCATTGAAGAGAACTTTAGTCCAATCATCAACAGTCAAGTCCTATTTCTCCACAGTGTCCACTCATTTTAAGATCCCTGGAGGTCTGAGGTAGCCTAGCCGCGCTAGACAACCCACGGCAACTAATTTAATTCTCTGCCAGGGTGGGTTTAGTTACCCTCCATAAGGCTCGAGGCTGGATTCTCCTAAAACTGGCCGGACCAATCATCATGAAGTGTAGAGTCAGAAGGCGGGCGTAACTAAGTGACGACAGAGGCGTGACGATTCTGACAGAAACAACCGGCGCACAATAAACAGTTATCTTTCGACTCGGCTTTGGCCACAGCCCTTAAAGATTTGAAGATAAAATTCAACTTGAAAGATAAACAAAGGACGGCACTGAAGTGTTTCATTGAGAAGAAAGACGTATTTGGACTTATGCCGACGGGATATGGCAAATCCTTAATATACCAGTTGGCTCCGCGGCTCCGCTGGTTGGGAAGCTAATGGGACTTAGCCACAATCCACCGGTGCTCTCGGAACTACGTCAGCCTATTCGTTGCGTTGATTGGTTGTATACCTACCCAATTGCTGCAGAGGGATTTGATAGACAACCTTTTAGCCCGCCTACTTCCCTGTCGAGCTTCCCTAGACCCTTGTGCCGTCAGAAACATGGGCTAGGCTAGGTCTGAGGATGATTCCTGACACAGGAACGGATGAGTGACGGTCATTTGCTGGGTAGAAAGACGTTTCCTGCCGTGACCAGCTAGCAGTTTGGTAGAACCACGTTGGGCTTGTTTTTTCTTGGTGTAATGAACGGTTGTCTTGGAGATCTTCAGTTTCTTCGCTACCTGTCTCTCACTCATGCCAATTTCCAGAAGGACCAAGATGGCTGCCTTTGTGGATTCACATAATTCTTCAGTTTTAGGCGTTATGTGAGAGCTGACAACTTCTGAGTTGTGCTACGGCTTGAATGTCAGCAGGAAACCACTCTAGACCTTTGCATGTGCAGTGCTGCTGATGACATGAAATGTCCTCTTAGATACCCTGGGAAAACAATGAAGCTTAAGCATGTCAGATAGGACATAAAATACTCTGATATACCAGGGAATACAATGAAGCCAGAGGATGTTAAATAAGATGTAATAAGACAAGTATTATGGAATCAGTTGTATTTTTTGTCATGTTCATTGCTTTCTTCAGGTAATGAACCTTTAGTTGTACCGGGCATTAAAATGAACAAGAAACTGAAGAAAACAAGGGAGGTCTAATGATTTTTTTCTTTGATTGTAGTTATGGACTTGTTGTCTCACTACTCAGTTTCTTAGCATCCATAATACACATATTCAACACTTTAAGTTGTATTTATTAAATTATTGAGTTTTGATTTAACTGTGTTTTTGGTATGTTTTTTTTAATAAATTGCATATTTTACCTTCAGTTGTCATGGTGAGGAGAATATCATTCTTTTCTTTAGTCTTGAAAGCTATGTTATTGGATTCTTTGACCCCAAAAATGTACACTTTGACACCAAGTTTGCCATTATAGCTGTAACAGAAGCAAAGATATGGACCTCTCAAGGAAGGTCGGTGACCATTTTAAAAATGGCCGCCAAAGTGTGATCTCACTTGTGCCTTAGGATAAATTTACTTGTATGACCCTAAGGTACTTCCATACCAAAGGGGACCTTTGCATCATGATTTGAAGTCAAAAGTTGATTAACCTCCCTACTATTACTGAAAAATATCCAGAGGGAGAAGAGAGAAAATAAAGCTGTTTCGGAAATGATGCGGAAGGCTGATCTGAAGAAAAATCAATTCAAGAAGTGGGTGAAGTTTGAAAATTCAACCACATATGCAAGTTTTTTGGTCGCTCATGAAATAGTCAGGCATGGGAAACTATTCACAGATGGAGATTATATGAAAAAAACGTCCCTTAAGATTTCAGAACACCTATTCGCGGACTTTAAAAACAAGTATGAAATTGTGCAGAAAATCAGAGAGATGCCTCTCTCTGCGAAGACTGTCAAAGACAGAACCATAAAAATGGCAGAAAATATCACAAAACAACAAATTAAAGACATCAATTCAGCGGCAACGTACTCAATCGCCTGTGATGAGTCCAAAGAGAAAAGTGACACTGAACAAATAGCGCTGTTCTGCCGATACGTGAATTCTGCTGGACCACAGGAAGAAATGGTTGAGCTGATAGCACTAAAATAACCAGACACGGGGGGAGGACATCTGTGAGGCTGTGCTTGATTGTTTACGAGCCAAAGAATTAAGAACAACCCACCTAGTGTCAGTGGCTACCGATGGGGCACCGAGTATGACTGGAGCGCACAGGGGCTTTGTGGCCTTGCTGCAGAAGTCACTGGATAGAAAGCTGCTGACGTTTCACTGCATCCTGCACCAAGAGGCGTTGTGCACGCAAACTTTTCCTCCAGAATGCACAGAGGTCATGAATGTTGTCATTCAAATTGTCAATAAATAATGGCAAAAGGTTTAAATCACCGCCAGTTCCGTTCGTTACTGGATGAGGTGGAGAGCACATACTCTGATCTCCTGCTGCACAACAGAGTCCGGTGGCTGTCCAGAGGAGAGGTGCTGAAACGTTTTGCTGCATGTCTGGGAGAGGTGAAAACTTTCATGAGCAGTAAAGGGCTCGCCTTTCCTGAGCTGGAACAGCCAGAGTGGCTGGAAAAGCTGCACTTTATGGTGGACATGACAGCGAACCTGAACAGGCTGAACACAGCTCTTCAGGGGAGTGGAGGCACAGCGCTACACATGCTCGAGGAGGTGTTAGCGTTTGAGCGCAAACTGACAGTTTTAGAGATTTACAGAGAGGCACACTGTCTCACTTCCCCTCTTTAAGGGAGTTTAAACAAGCTCACAAGGTGATCAATTCAGAGTATTTACAGTCTGCAATCACCACAATGCAAGCATCGTTTGGGAAACGATTCAGCAAGTTCAGAGAGGAAAAAAACACATTGTCCTTCCCCGTCACTCCCCTGACCATCGATCCATCCCTACTAAATGTGACTGCATTTGCAGGTGTAAGTCAACCTGATCTGGAGCTAAAGCTGGCTGACATAGCTGACAAAGACATGTGGGTGTCCAAATTCAAACACTTGACAGAGGACCTTGAAGATGTTGCCCATCAGAATTCCACTCTTGCTCAGAATCACAAATGGAGTGATATTGAAAACCTTCCAAGACTGGACAAACTCATGTTTGAAACATGGAATGCCATCCCCGACACTTACATGAACATGAAGAAATATGCCTTTGGAGTCCTGTTGATCTTCGATTCCACATATGTATGTGAGCAGCTATTTTCCACCATGAACTACGTTAAACACAAACACCGCTCACCCCTCACAGATAACAGCTTACAGTCCTGCGTAAAGATGAAAGTGACTTCGTACAGCCCCGATTTGCAGACGCTGTGCTCAGAGGTTCAGGAGCAGAAGTCCCATTAATCAGGTAAAATATAATTTATGCAGATATTTTGCAAATATTTATAGATTTATATAATCTTTATTTATTTCATTGTTTAGTGACACAGTGCTTTTTTTCCCCCAATTTATTTTTTAAATTCAGGTCAAGGCTCCTCTACATGCTCTGAAAGCCCAAAGGCGATATAAGGATGACGGCTTATGGCACTTTTTTTTGCTTTTGTTTGAATAGAACAGAATAGAAACTATTTCAGACTGACCGTCAAGGTGGTCCATTTCGTTAAAATAAAATAGAACATATTAAAAAAGAAAACAGAAAATACACACAGATATAAAAGAAAAGCCTAGTAAAGGCAAGAGCGCCAATGGCTCCAAAGCCTTGAAGCAAACCTTACCGAGCTGCGCCGAGGATTGTATATTACAGAGATTATGTTGTTTTCAAACGCATCAACCCTACACATACATCTGTACATTAAATTGCAGAGCACTGCCGAGCACGTTGGTACACCAATACTTACAAACATATCACTAGCACTACAAGTGGGCGGCATAGCTCAGTGGGTAGAGTGGCCGTCTTGTAACTGGAAGGTTGCCGGTTCGATCCTCAGCCTGTCGAGCTTCCACCATCAGTGTGTGAATGGGTGAATGTGACGTATCATGTAAAATGCTTTGGATAAAAGCGCTAT
This sequence comes from Acanthochromis polyacanthus, assembly GCF_021347895.1. Classification (NCBI taxonomy): domain Eukaryota; kingdom Metazoa; phylum Chordata; class Actinopteri; family Pomacentridae; genus Acanthochromis; species Acanthochromis polyacanthus. Next base: position 807,524 of record NC_067136.1, read on the forward strand.
ATAAATACAACCATTTACCATAACTCCTAGGAGCTCTGAGCAGCAGCCTCATACTGTCATTGCAGGCCACAGTAAGCCGTCTAAGGCTGTTCTGTCTAAATCTGCACCAAAGATGGGCAGTATAAAAGGGGATACAGTAAGTTTTCAATAGGCCACCTGGCACAATATGTGCTCTGTGCCACCTTCACTGGCACAGGCCACATATTTAATTTACGACATAACATATTTGCTTGAGCATACAGTCTGCAACACTGTCTATCCATGTCTTTGTCATCAGAAAGATCATTTGTAATAAACTGTCCCAGATATTTAACTGCATTGCATTCACTGAGAGCCAAGCCTGACAAATAGAAGACTGGAAACTTTGAATGTCTGTCATCTCTACTATGGACTATCAGAATGTTGCTCTTAACAGCATTATAGCTTATATCATGCTCTAACCCATACTGGCTGCATATACTCAGCAGCTGTTGTAGTGCAGCCGTACATGGACTTAATATGACCAAGTCATCTGCATACATGAGGTGATTAATTTGATTTCCACCTAGAATACAATTTGTACGACATGCATTGAGGTGCTCAGATAGATCATCCATATAGATATTGAACAGTATAGGAGACAAAATTCCACCTTGGTGAACACCATTGCTCACATAGAATGGATCAGATGTAGAATTGCCCCATTTTACTCTCATGGTCTGATGAGCACACCAAAAGGACAAAATTCTAACAAGATATGCAGGAACCCCACACTGCCACAGTTTTTTAAACATTTTACCATGGTTCACAGGTCAAAGGCCTTAGAGGCATCTATAAAACACAAAAACATTGACGTATTTTGCCTATTGTAATTATCTAAGATCTCCTTCAGAGCAAAAATACACATATCTGTACTGTGTTTGTGTTTAAACCCAAATTGATGATCAGAGGTGAGAATACACTGTAAACCCGGACTTCATATCTAATTGAAAATGTAATTACAATATACCAAAATAATTTAAGTGTGGTAGCATTACTATTCATATGTAAGTATATCTTGTGGCATTACTATCCAAAGTGAGTACATTCTCCTAATACCTGGGCATATTTGAACATACAAATAACTTTAAGTTGGTTTTACTCGGTTTTACTGAGCCGAAGCACCATTTTACCATATAGAGGATCTTTGGTTTTACTGCAGAAGCTCCTGATTGGTTATCTCTTGACGCATTGAATGTGAAGCTACATGAAGTTTGCAGTCGTCCGTGTACCGCCACTTTTGGAGCTGATGCAAGCGCATTTTGGACACAACCTTAAAAAGTTTTATTCGACGGCACGGGACACGTGTTTTTTCCTGAGGAAGAAGTGAAGCTACGTGGCTTTTGTTTGCAGTTGTCCGTGTACCGCCATTTTTGGAGCTGCTGCAAGAGCATTTTGGACACAGCTTTAAAAAGTTTTATTCTACGGCACCGGACTGCCTTACGGAGAAGTGGAGGACAGCAGTGCGTTAAAACTGTCTGCATGTGGATGTAAGTTGCTGCGGAGTATGCTATTTATCTTGTGAAAATGTGGATGAACTTGTGGGGCAGCTGGTAAGACACAGTTAAGTTCGTTTAACACACCGGGCATTTTTGACCTGTTGCTTTTCATTCAGTTATTTAGTTATGAAGTCGATGGGCTAACTTAGCTAAAAGCTACATTTCTAGGGACTGTTTAATCAGAGGCGAACGTTCTTTAGTGCAATTTAACATTACATTTTCAAGACTGAACCGCTTTGAGCGCGAAAACCGCACCTAGCTTCCAAGGAGAGAGAGAGCAGTAGCTGCGGTACAGCAGTCTACTGAAGCTAGTGAAGCTGGTTAGTGCATGTGACAAACCCATTAGGTCCATAAGGTGACTCAGCAGTATTAGCTACCAGCATATCATCAGCTACTTAATTAATTGAACAGTCTGGGCTCCAGACTTTTTCCCACCAGGTTCAGTGGTGTTTGCTATTGAGGATCAATATTACTAGCGCAAAATGTAGAAGAACAAATTAAAAAGAGAGGCAAGACCACACATTCATAGTTTTTCAATCATACTTGTATGACTGATAGGTGATACGCTAGTAACCAGTCTATACACAGCAAGAGCATTGTATTGTTTCTTTTTTTAAAAGACAAGCAATGTGAGCTGATGTGTTAACCAAAAAAATCATTAAGATTGTAAAATTGTAATCTTTCAAACACAAGACATCTAGCTAAGATCCTTGTCTGTGTGTTCTTCTATTGCAGGTCACAGAGCAAGATACTGTGGAGCTGTAAGTATTGTCCTTTTAACTGTGAAAAGAGAACACAGTTATTTAAGCATTACAGACTAAAACATGGAAGTTATGCAAGATCAGAACCATTTCCCTGTTTACATCAGGAATGTTTATGTACATTTAAATCATTAAATGCACTGAAAGTACACTTGTCCCGCTTCCATAACAAAACTCTGGAGCAACAACCAAGTGTAGATCTACCTGTTAAATTTTGTTGTCTGTCATGTGGTTTTGCTCAGTCTTGTTCTGAGACTGACTACTTAACTCACCTACGTACTGTACACTTTCAAGTGAACCATAAAGTCAGGTGCCCTTATAAAGATTGTAACTTTGAAAGCAGTGTCTACTCCAGTTTCAGAACGCACAAGAGTAGGGTACACAAGGAGCAGAACTGGAAGAAGTTCAAATCAGAAATCATTGGTTGTGATTATGTAAACCATGACTGTGATGCTGCACAAGAGCAAATGTCACAAGTTGATCATATGGAGGAGTTTGAAGAGTCGAGTCAAGAAGTCAGCGAGAATGACCTTAACGATTTAGAGAAACAGCTTGAGCACAACCTAGCATCCCTTTTGTTAAAGATGCAAAGTGTTCTGCACATACCAGAGAGCACTGTGCAAGAAGTAATACAACAGCTTTCTGAAATTGATAGACTGTCACAGCCACTTCTGCATAACAGAGTGAGGACCGTACTGAAAAAGTACTATGCTGACATGGATGAAACAGTTGTGAGAGAGGTTTCCAGTGCCATGTCAGAAAGTAACATGATGACATTTTGTGCCAAAGATGGATCCTTAGGAACTGCTAAAAGAAGAGCAGCATATGTACGTAGAGAGTTTCCACTGGTAAACCCCATAGAGTATGTGGTGGAAAAGGGCAAAAAACCACTTGCGTATGTCCCCATTGGTCCCATGCTCCAGAAGTTGCTTAACAGACCAGACGTGTTAGATAAGGCCATGTCAGACAAAGTCTTTGCCCTGGGGGAATACAGATCTTGCATTGATGGGCAGTACTTCAATGAAAACTCTCTTCTTGCAAAGGATGAGTTCACAATTGCTCTTGGCATTTACATTGACAACTTTGAAGTAGCCAATCCTCTTGGAACATCAAAGCTTAAACATAAAATGTGTGCAGTGTACTGGGTCATTGCAAACATACCAACAAAATATAGGTCTACCCTCAACTCAATCCAACTTGCTTTCCTATGCAATACTTCCACGGTCAAAGAGTGCGGTTATGCAAAGGTTCTGTAGCCTCTTATCTATGATCTCAAGTTATTGGAGCAAAATGGTGTTTACCTGGAGCAATTAGGTGCAAGTGTGAAAGGCACTGTCTTGTATGTTGCTGCTGATAACCTTGGTGCCCACTCCCTTGCAGGATTCCTGGAGAGCTTCAGTGTTGACAAGTTCTGCAGATTCTGTTTGGCAAGCAGTAAGGACACTCAACAACAAGAGGTACGTTCTGGATTCTTTCAGCTCAGAGACAGAGACTTGCATGATCGGCAGGTGCATGAGGTGACAGAGGACCCAGGATTGAGTCAGACTTACGGTGTGAAGAGGGCATGTCCTTTAACTGAGAATCTCAAACACTTTCATGTTGTCACAGGTTACCCTCCTGACATCTTACATGACATCTTGGAAGGCATTGTTTCAACTGAGTTGTCCCTGTGCCTTACAGACCTGATAGGTAAAAGGTTTTTCACACTAGATAAACTGAATCAGGCCATCAAGTACTTCAACTACACATTCACTGACAAAACAGACCAACTTCAGATTATTGGAAAGGGATTTTCCACAAAAGGCACCATTGGTGGAAATGCCCATGAGAATTGGTGTCTCATAAGGCTCCTTCCTTTTCTTATCGGTCACTGTGTCCCTGAGGGTGACAACACGTGGGAAATTCTCATGCTTCTTAAAGACATCGTTGAACTAGCTGTGGCACCAAGGCATACTGAAGAGACACTGCATTTCCTGGACTGTAAGATAGCAGAGCATAGACAGCTGCTGCAGGCAACGTTTCCACATTTTCGTTTACGGCCAAAGCATCACTACCTGGAACATTACCCTCACCTTGTAAGGAAATTTGGTCCGCTGTCAGAGGTTTGGACGATGCGCTTCGAGGGCAAGCATAAGTTCTTTAAAAAGGCAATTCGCACTGCACAAAATTTCAAAAATGTTGCCATGACACTTGCTACAAAACATCAAAAAGCAGCCAGTTACCATCTTGACTGTAGCTCATTTTTCAGACCATCAGTTGAGATGACAAAGGTTACCCCAGTTTTGATTGCCTCTTTCCCTTTGAATGTTCAGAGAGCAATCCCTCAAAATGTTTCAAAGGCAGGATCAATTCTTGAAGCCTCAACCGTTTGTGTAGACGGAATCAAGTACCATCCCAGCATGATACTCTCTACTGGCTCATGCTCAGGGCTCCCTGAATTTGCCCGGATTGAAAAAATCATTGCAGCTAACACTGAAATTCTGTTTGTCTGCCACAAAATGACAGCATGGTATTGTGAGCATTTGAGATCTTACCAACTTCTCCATAGTGATGTCTCCTGGATGTGTGTGCTTAAGATGTCAGAGCTGAATGATGTCCTCCCATTATCAGCATACAGGGTGCAAGGAGAACTTATGGTAACATTGAAGCGATATGTTATTTGCTAAATGCCTATTTTTTTCCTCAGATGGCTGTGCAACCAAGATTAACCATGAGAGTTATTGTCTCCGAGGGAGATATAAGAAAAATGACCATGCCAGCACGACCTGACACACTTGAAGATTTGATGAGCTGGCTCAAAGGCGCACTCCAAGCAAATTACAGCTTCACCTTACAAATATGAAGATCCTGAATTTGACAACGCACTGTGCAACCTCACAGATCTCACCGAGCTCCCAGAGAAGCAAACCATCAAAATCATTCCGATGATTGAGCTTACACCAGCCATTGCAGAAAATGAATCATTTAGTGATACAAATAGCCAAGCAGACACTGATATCCTGTCCAACTCTTCACTGGATAGAAGTTTGCAGTGGCCAGAGGTATTTGACATTCCCAAGTTTTCTGTTGATGTTGAGTACAGACTCCGTCAAGGTAACTTGTTGTATCTCAGGGATGGAACCCGTCTCAATGTGACAAAAGAACTTAAACATGATATTGTAGTGAGATCCAGGTTTAAGTGACCAAAACATTCCACAGCCGATCCCCTCCTCAGATAACAACAAACTCTCTCCTCTCGGAAAGCTTAAACAAACAGACTAGGACCCAAAGTGCTTTTTTATGACCAGAGAGAGACCTGTATCATCCCAGATGCGATTCAGAGACATCTGTACCATTCGCCAGGACACCCTAGATTCATGTTTATGATGACCTCTGACTTTTAAAGAAAACCTCTTTTCTTTCCAAAGAAGAGACACACGTGTTCCTATCAGAGATTTCTCCTATTGTTTCCCCTTCTACAGAGAGACTCCAGAGTCCCTGCAGAGAACTGTTAACACCTTTAAATTTAATTACCATTCAAATGTTTGTGGTCCACACCGACAGAACTGCTTTGATGAACTAAGTGTCCTTGCAGCTGGACCTCTGCTCCTCTCCCTGTCTGCCATCAGACAAACAAGAGTCATAAATATTCTAATGACCTGGGGCCTCATTTATAAAGCTTGCGTACGCACAAAACAGGGCTAGAAAGTGACGTACGCCACTTTCTACGCAAAGGTTGTGATTTATAAAAACAAACTTGGCGTGAGAATGTGCGCACCGGTGCACCAACCTTGATTCTTGATGCTTCCTTACGCACAAAACAGGGCGTAAATCACAAACTTTGCGTAGAAAGTGGCGTACGCTGTGTTCGTTGTGATTTCTAAAAAAAACTTGGCGTGAGAATATGCGCACCGGTGCGCCAACTTTGATTCTTGCTTAAGCACATTTTGGAGACGGAGGGAACGGCAGTGCCAGAGGGTGAAGTGGTGAATTGAAACCAGATTGATCTCAAACCTTTATTGTTATCACATATTAGACTTGTAGAGCCGGATAATCATAAACACTCATTGTTGTAGATGTTCATATCGTGCGTCATTCGGCCTACGACTGTATTTGCAGAACTATGTTCATATATTAACAGGGGCGGATTGAACGTTATTTCATTCGGTCGTTTAACCGAAGGCCCGGTATCTGGGGCCGGTGCGGTGATCTTTATTAAATAATTTTGTTTACTGATCACCTGGTGCCCGTATGGCTCATCGGGGAAAGCAGAAGACCCATTTGTAGGGCTGGTCTCTGACACAGTGGTCCAGGTTCGGTTCCTGCCCGCGGCACTTTTATGCATGTCTTCCCCAGACTCTTCTCCCCATTTCCTGTCACTCTTCACTGCAACTATCACAGTAAAAAGGCAAAAAAAGTAAAGAATTTTGTTTATTTATCCATATGCGGCCGAATGGGATGAGCGTCCAACCATTAATCAGCTCTGTACAGGCACACAAGCTTCACACCACAACCCCCGAGTGAAAATGAATTTGTCTATGTGAACCGAAAAAATGTACATTCAATCAGTGTACAAATTATTTGTACATCAGACATGATCATAACAAATTTAGTGGCAGGGTGGCCTGGGTCAACACATGATTCATTCATCCTGACGCACAGCAGTGAAAAGACTGCAGGGGGCGCTGTGTGAAATGCCGTGGATCAGCAGCTTATTTATATACAGATACATTCATGAGTTACTTTGCATTGACCATTCATGGTAAAATGTGGGTGTGTTGTGGGCGGAATGTGAGGTGGATCCACCTGTGCAATCTTCCAGCTGGGGTGTGATTTATAAAGAAATTGCATGCAGCTGTGCTTACGCAAAGTTTTATAAATCAGGGGCGAGGGGCATACACCCTTTTCGTATTTTCAGCGTACGCAAACTTTAGTATGGATCCTACGCAATGTTTTATAAATGAGGCCCCTGCTCTCACCTCTGCAGAGGCTAGCAGAGACTTTCTCCTTTGTTCAGCCACAGAACTTCTAAAACTCATATTCAGAAATGTATTTTTGTTGTTCTGTGTTTACAAAAGATATAGTGAGATGTCAACATGCATTTTGAATCAACTCCCGTTTTTCTAGCTGGTTTAGATCGAAAGTTATCAAACCTATTGTGTTATTCATGAACAGTACATTTTTCTTCCACAGCTCAACATTGCCCCCTATTGACGTCGGAATGCCATGACATTATCAAGGTTTACAGTGTATTAACCGTAAAACTTCGCTTTATCCAGGTTTCAAAGAAGTGAAAACTGTTTTATTCCACCTTGTATGAGTGTATGTTACCATGTCTTCACTGTGATACATATAATAACCATTAGAATGCACACGAACATATAAATAGAAACTAGAACTCACATATTCTTAGACTAGCTTGTATAATCAGTTTATTTTATCTTTGATTGGTTAAAATATATTGTAAGGATCATGGAGGAGTAAACAGATCGTTCTTTTTGCGCGTTTTAATATTTGTAATCATTATTTGATCCGGTTTCATCTCTCCTCTCTGAGCCAAAGTGGGAGGCGCGCCTCCGCCGTCGACACTTCCACGTCCCTTCTCAGAGAAAATCCTTAAAACCAGTCATCTCACGTGGCTCGTCCTTTTTCGCCTTTGCCTCTTCTTCCTAATTCTTTTAACCAGAAACTACGTAGAGCGAGTTTTCGTTTTCTTGGCGCCTTCTTTCTTCTTTTCTTTCTTCTAAGTCTATACCAGCATCAGAGCAGGCCTCTCATAGCTGCGATTTCTTCATCATTTTTCCTTTTAATCAAAGAATAGATATCTACGCTCACTACTTAAGCAAATCAAGTCCATTTTTATTCGACGACAATTATTTTTAATTAAGAACTAATTCGATCCCGTTTTTACGGCTCCGACAGTTTTTTTTAGCGGCTCTTTATTCATCTGTTCTCTAAACGCTCCCTACCGGCAGAGATAGACAAGAGCCTGCGGTTGTTTTGTTTATCAAGCTATTTTTCGGTCAAGTCAACCCCAGAGAAAGACGAACGGTTCCTGCGTGCTCTCCACCATCTGCTGAGATCCACCCCGCAGGCCCGAACCGAACCAGAGGCGCTCAAAAGCATCAGCAGGCAGGACGCCAAGACGTTGCCATAGCGACAGACTTCACGGCCAGAGAATCTGCCGACCCGTATAGTCAGGTCCGTTCAGACGCAACGTGGTCCCAGCCCAGACTGAGCAGCCATTCTCCGACAAAGTAAGCCAGCAAACGCATGGGTGTGATCTGAATTATTGGGTTGACGTCTCAAAATAGCTTGAAATCTTCCTTAAATAGCTTCCAAAGTCCTCTTTTAATAACTCCGTTTAGTCACTTATCAGTCGTTCATTTTCCAAATTATTAATCGTCTCGTCATACCTTCAGCGGTCTGATTACTCAGTCCATAATCCTAGTTAGAAATGCAAATCTGAATAATTAACACACACACACACACACACACTACCTATTATCACCTACACCCACACACAAACACCATTATACTTATTACTGTATTAATCACTGTTTTGTTATTAGTTTAGTCAATAAATATCTTTCATTTAAACCACAATTACAGTCTCTTTTGCGTTTATATGTGTTGACTGGGGTCAATGTTTTTCGAGGATTCTCGACATTCAGATATTAGACTGATTAACTAATCAAAAATTTCAATCCATTAATAATATTTTTATTAAGATTGATTAATAATTTTCCGGTAAATTAAACTCCGGGTGGTGCCCCGATTAATAAAGTATCATCAACGAGTGCATACTTATTAAATTAACGTTTAATAAGGCAATATCGCTACAATATCCTCGAGAAACTGGCTGAGACCATATATGCATTTACAGCATACCCAGAGAAGGAACAGTTTGAAGCTGTTGCAAAGGCCTTAGTACAAACTCACTCATGTCTGAAAGAATCAGGGTCGCCCTCTGGCTGGGATGGGTGGAAGAACAGTTTAAAGTTTAAGATGGGCAATTATAGAACTAAAATGCGCCAGCTGGGTCGAGTTGATGTCACTTTTAACAGTGGTAAACGTGGAAGATACACTACAAATACCGAGCCTCCCAACAAAAACATAAAGAAGGCAAGGAAAGGGGAAATAAATTTCCTTCCCGAATATCCAGAAGGGATGGATGACCATGACCTTGAAGGGGCTCGCCAGATCCTGATTGATGAAATGATGAAGAGAAAGCCAAATGGACATCTCATTAAAAAGGAGATGGATGTAACGTTTGCTCTTCGGAGAAAAGAAGTTGTAATAGACAAGCCTGCCATCAGCCAGATAATACATCGCTGGCCAGCTCTTTTCACGGAAACCCAGGTTTGTGTGACTATTTTGAGTGTTTACACAAATAACGATGTCTTTTTGTGCTATAAATGTAATGGTGAATAAGATTGTACAATTGTTTGCTATGCTTTGTGTTTCAGGTTTGTTCTGAGTTCAACAAAGTGGTGGGGAAAAATCTCAGGGAGAACTTCTGTGATGCACTTGACCATTTCTCCCCAAGCCTGATGGACATCTTCAGGAAGAAGAAGGGCCTCACTGGCCAGCTGTTGGCTGAGCTTTTGCGTCAGACAAAGGTGCATTGACCTCTCCTCTCCTCCTCCCTTTTCTTACTTCTTTTCTCCTCTTCCCTTTCCTCTCCATTCTCAAATCATCATTCTCATTTCCTCTAGTCTCCTGATCTCTCTCCTTGTTTTCCTGTTCTATCCCTCAACCTTCTTCTCTCTGCCTTTCCTTTCATGCAATGTTACAAAGCTGTTTTCTCTGTGCCCACTATCCTCCAGACCACTGAACCAACAGACATCAGGTGCCTTTGTCTTTGAGGACTGCCAGTCATCTTGGGGGAGGATCCATCAGCTTTCTTCAAGACTTCCTGTGTAGGCAACTTTATTATTTGAAAATCATGCAGGTGCATGTTTTGTTTTTCAATTGAAGCCAATAATGAAGACTTGAACTTTAACTTTATAGCCATATTTTGAATTATGATACAACATAAACTAAACATAAAATAATGTTTCTTCCTTTTAATCTATTTTTTGCTGTTAGGATGCAACTGACAAAGACTCCTACAGTCAGACTCCAATGGGAATCCTCTGCATTGGTCAGGAAAGTCCTCAGCTCAACCCATCCAGAGTGGGGATAATCTTGGAGGGTAGTGTGGTCATGGATGAACTGGCAAACCTACCTCAGGCCTTCTATGTCCTTTTTGGCCTGATTTATGCCCTGCACCTGGACTACCCCAAGTGTATGAGAAATACCTTCCACTTTGTTCAGCAGGTAATGTTCAACCTGGGTAAAAGTGAGCTGGCACCCAAAATACAAACCTTGAAAAATCAGTTCTCAGTGTAAAACATGGTTCTGTGAAGTAGTTCAGATATTTGTTGTACTTTCATACAAACATTGTTGTGCAACATATTGTTTGCAGTGCATTACATTATTGCAGAAATATTTCACTTTTTTATTTTGGTTATATGAGGTATGACCTCTGCAGCTGCGGATTCATCCAAGCCGTAATCAAGCATTTAAAACTACCTTTTATTTATTTATTATTTTTTTAATTTCTTAATGTTTTTCTCATCTTCGTTGGAGCCAGGGAACAGTTAACATTCCTACGTTGTGTGTGACATATTCACATATTTTCAGTCTCTCAGAAAGAAGCAGATGCTTGTAGTTGCCAATTGTCTTCTGACAATGTTCATTTTCAAATATTTTTCTGTGTTAAAGTGAGTAATTGTTAAACGTTCATTGGTGCCAAAAACAGATGTTACAAGGTGCTACAAGAAGTTTTTCTCTACAAAACACAATGTTCAATAGACTGTGATCCTTTGCACTGTATTTATTTATGTATTTATTTTATTTCTCATTAGTAATTTTATTGGAGATTTTTTGTGTTTTTTTTTTTTACATTTCTATTAGTTTTTTATGGAGATTTGTTTAACTGTTTATTTAACTTTTAATAAGTGCATTGTAAACAGTGATTTAACTAAATTCTAAAATAAAATAGAAAAAGAATATACGTCTGTTTTGCTTTACTTCAACTTAAGATGCTGAGTGGGGTAAATGGGTAAAACAATTGATATTACAAATGATTTTGAGTAAAATAAACTTTGTATTTAGTGCATTGAACTTAAGTAGAATAAGTAAAATAAATAAGAATAATTAAGTTAGGTCAACTTGGCACCTAGTGAATTGAACTTAACAATTTTTGTTAAATGCACTCAAGTTTTCTTTACACATTACTTAATTATTTTAACAGGTTTCCTTAACATTTTTAAGTAGATTCCACTTATCCGGGCTTACAGTGTACAGTCCTCAAATCTACTAAGTATAAGTCTCTCCAACACTTTAGACATTATGCTTGCTAAGGCTATTGGTCTATAGTTGTCAGAGCTGTTAAGCTTCCCAGCCTTAATTTTTTATGACTGGAACAAGTAGAACAGCCAGAATAGAATCTGGAAGAATTCCATGAACCAGACATCCAGTGAAACATAGGCTGAGCAGGGGGCAAAGTTTCTTGCTAGCATGTTTCATATGTTCAGCTGTTATATTATCCATACCACAAGCTTTATTGTCGCTGAGTTTCATGATAGCTTCATGTACCTCAGAGGGAGTAATAACCACCCCTTCATCAAAACCTACAGTAGGTACAGAAAGTATTCAGACCCCTTGAAATGTTTCACTCTCTGTGTGATTGCAGCCATTTGCCAAAATCAAAAAAGTTCATTTTATTTCTCATTAATGTACACTCAGCACCCCATCTTGACAGAAAAAAAACAGAAATGTAGAAAATTTTGCAAATGTATTTAAAAATAAAAACTGAAATATCACATGGTCAGAAGTATTCAGAGCCTTTGCAGAGACATTCATATTTAACTCACATGCTGTCCATTTCTTCTGATCCTCCTCCAGATGGTTCTGCTTCTTTATTGGAGTCCAGCTGTGTTTAATTAAACTGATTGGACTTGATTAGGAAAGGCACACACCTGTCTATATAAGACCTTACAGCTCACAGTGCATGTCAGAGCAAATGAGAATCATGAGGTGGAAGGAACTGCCCAAGGAGCTCAGAGACAGAATTGTGGCACAGATCTGGACAAGGTTACAAAAGAATTTCTGCAGCACTCAAAGTTCCTCAGAGCACAGTGGCCTCCATAATCCTCAAATGGAAGAAGTTTGGGACGAGCACAACTCTTCCTAGACCTGGCCGTCCAGACAAACTGAGCAATGGTGGGAGAAGAGCCTTGGTGAGAGAGGTAAAGAAGAACCCAAAGATCACTGTGGCTGAGCTCCAGAGATGCAGTCGGAGATAGGAGAAAGTTCCAAAAAGTCAACTATCACTGCAGCCCTCCACCAGTCGGGGCTTTATGGCATATCCTGGAGGAAAACCTCTTCCAGAGTGCTCAGGACCTCAGACTGGGCCGAAGGTTCACCTTTCAACAGGACAATGACCCTAAGCACACAGCTAAAATAACAGAGGAGTGGCTTCAGAACAACTCTGTGACCGTTCTTGACTGGCCCAGCCAGAGCCCTGACCTAAACCCAATAGACATCTCTGGAGAGACCTCAGAATGGCTGTCCACCAACGTTCACCGTCCAACCTGACAGAACTGGAGAGGATCTGCAAAGAAGAATGGCAGAGGATCCCCAAATCCAGGTGTGAAAAACTTGTTGCGTCATTCCCAAGAAGACTCATGGCTGTACGAGCTGAAAAGGAGCTTCTACTCAATACTGAGCACAGGGTCTGAATACTTCTGACCATGAGATATTTAGTTTTTCTTTTTTAATACATTTGCAAAAATTTCTACATTTCTGTTTTTTTCTGTCCAGATGGGGTGCTGAGTGTACATTAATGAGAAATAAAATGAACTTTTTTGATTTTGGCAAATGGCTGCAATGACACAGAGAGAGACAAATTTCAAGGGGTCTGAATACTTTCTGTACCTACTGTACATTGGCGACAGCAACAACATTGCTTTTAACACAGTTGAACAGCTCTTGATATTTCTTCTGCCACAACTGCGAGATTTCATCTCACCCACAGACACCATCTATATTACAGGGTAGTGAGTTTACTGTTATTGATCAATCTTGTTTTTTCCAGAAATCATTTACACTATTGCTATGGAGCTTCTTAGCTAGAGAATCAGATCTAAAAGGATTCTCGTGTCCTTTTATATAACGAAGAGCATTAGCCTTCTTCTTATGTTCAAATTCTGGGCCGTGCTTGGATAATTTAAGCTCAGCTTTTCAATTTATTTGAAAGAGACATTAAGACATTGTTATTATTTTTTCAAGAATTCAAAATGTTCAAAATGTGTTCATTGCATAGATAAAATTTAATTTTCTCTGTAGCACGTTGTGGATTTCATAAACAACATGCTATAGTTGTTTATACAAAGTGTAAAGGTAAGAAAAAGCAATATATATGGTGTTATCTTCATTTTAGATAAGATAGCGGCTATCTTCAAAAGGGTAGTCAAAGCACTAATAAGTGTATGGCTGGGGTGAACCCCGAAGTATGAAGGGGAAGTTGTTATTTTTATACATTTTTTAAAAATTTCTTTTTAATAAATGCGTTTTTTTTTTCATTTTAGATGTCAAAAGTATTCGCGGCTCCCAGTGTTTTCTGTCTTTCAATTGGCTCTTTTGGTGTTAAAGGTTGCCGACCCCTGCACTAGACAGAGCATGGACACTATTCTGAATGTTCTTGTTAGTTTTATTGATGATGATGATGTGACCAGAGGAACTCAACAAACAACACTCTGTGTGTGTGTGTGTGTGTGTGTGTGTGTGTGTGTGTGTGTGTGTGTGTGTGTGTGTGTGTGTGTGTGTGTGTGTGTATACCGGTGGGGACTTGTCTTACGGTGGGGACCTAAAATGAGGTCCCCACGGGTGGCAACACCGTTTTCTTGGCCATATTGTTGTTAATAAAAAATGTAAAAGTGCAAAAACGTTTGTTTAGGGTTAGGCATTGATTTGGTGATGGTTAAGGTTAGGGTTAGGGTTAGGAGTTAGATATGAATGGGAGTCAATGGTAAGTCCCCACCGGTATAGAAAAACGAAAACTGTGTGTGTGAGTGTGTGTGTGTGTGTGAGAGAGAGAGAGAGAGAGAGATAGAGAGAGAGAGAGAAGGAGAGAGAGAGAGTGTGATGTGACATCTAGTGATTGTGTGACAACAGAAATAGTGCTGTAGGTCAGTTTCTGCAGGCTTTAACTGATGTGTGTGTTTGTGATGTTAACTCTGGACTGGTAGATCTTTGGTCAGAAAGGTTGGACACCTCTGCTAAAAACAAACACAGTTACACTACTAAAGTGTCTGTTTGGATGTTGATGTTTACAGATGTACAAATTCTAATGTTCTGCAGACCATAAGTTCCTCCTCCTGTCTCTCATAATCAGAGTCATTCATCACTAAAATAAACATCATGTCTTTCTGCTCCAGTTTGAATCATAGAAACTCTGAGGCACTAGAAGTTATTACTTCCTGAAAACATCTAATTATTACATTATTATACTGCTGCTAAATACAAAATAAGAGCCTGTCCAGCTCCTTTAGAGGGAGAATTAATGAATACAGTGTTTCCCCTACATAAACTTTACTTGGGTGGCCCGCCCAAGTAGACTGACACCCACCCAAGAAGATGAATTTAAAAAAAAAAACGTGCGGTCATAATTACTGGCACCGCGTAGGGAAAACAGTCCACCTGTTTGTCTCTCACTGGGTTGTCAGGTGCGCACACACCAACATGCGCGAGCGCTCATGTATTCCGCCAGCTTGACCCACCTTGTCAAGCGCTCATTAGCTCAACACCACCTGCAGCGTTGCACAGCCCTGCTTGCTTCAAGTGTCTCAGAGGTAAGTAAGTAACTTTAATACATTTTCATCCCCTAAATTGAAATCATTAAATGTCTGAAAAGACGCACTGTTGTGTTTAACAGCAACGATATCTTAAAGGTAGCCGGCAGTCACTGACAGTGGGAGCCTCGAACGTTAACGAGCAGGGAAGAAGGTGTTAGCCGTGGCGGCTAGCATCCGTCGCTAGCATTAGCTTCCCAGTTCAAAACAACAGCGCTCCTATTTGTTATCTCTCAGGTTTGCGGCTCCAGCGGGTTATGGTAATGCTAGACTGGTTATTGGACAAGGCATCTGTAAAGTAAATCGACTTGGACATGTGGCCTTGCAAGAAAGTTCTGTATTTCTTCATTTAAAAATACATGCGACAGAACAAATAAACAAACTCACTTTCCTAGTGAAAGTTTGCAGTCATTGGCTAATAAGATAATCACTGTTGCACTTCATTTTGCTATTAAATATTCATAAATAAATATTGTTGAGTGGGGAAAAGGTGACTGAAAATTTTTCAGTCACCTTTTAATAATAAAACTGTCTTTGATTGCTAAACAGATGACTTTTTAATAATAAAATCAGTGTTCTTGAATACACTAAGTTTTTGTTTATTATATACTATTGTATACATCCTTGGAGCATTCAGTGTCCTGCAGCCACAGGAACCC
The DNA here is from genome assembly GCF_021347895.1 of Acanthochromis polyacanthus. Classification (NCBI taxonomy): domain Eukaryota; kingdom Metazoa; phylum Chordata; class Actinopteri; family Pomacentridae; genus Acanthochromis; species Acanthochromis polyacanthus. The sequence continues at coordinate 823,342 of NC_067136.1, forward strand.
CAGTTGGATGATGCTGCAAACACTGCTCATCTGCAGACCCTCATCAAGAAATTCCTTCCTGGACAGGATGAAGCCACAGTGGTCCAAGAGTGGATGTCATTCAAGGAGCATGTGTCTTCAGGAGCATTTAAGGTTATACTCATTTCCTTTCCCTAAAATATGGATTTTTTTGGTATGTTTATTTATTTATTTATTTATTTATTTATTTATTTTCTTAAACTCAAATTCTATTTATTTTTTTTCAGGGATTCTCTGTAAATCAGGATTCCATAATGACATTTTCTATTTTATATCAACTTCTTTCTATCCTGGTTAGGACAAAAGCCAAGGAGCAATCCTGGAACTGCTGGCCAGTGAGTACGATGAATGGGGTGTCGTCTACCCCTGCCTGTCCCAACTTGCTGCTGCAGCCCTCATCATCCCAGTGGCAAGTGTAAATTGTGAGAGAGATTTCTCAGCAATGGACAGGGTAAGTGATTTAAACCATAATGCATAAGAGCACAATGTGAATAATTTCAGTAAATTTTCTTGTGCTCTTTTGCATTATGGTTATGCAAGTTTTTTTCTCTTTTAGATCAAAACTGAACTGAGGAACAGGCTGCAAGGGGAGCATCTTGCTGCATGCATGCGCATCAGCATAAATGGACCTGACCCCCAATCCTTTCCATACAGAAAGGCATTGGAGATCTTTTTTTCAAAACAGAGAAAAAGAAACTGCTCTGACAAAAACTGTTAGCTTTGCAAGTAGCTTTAAATAGCTTTTTTCCCTTTTTTCCCCGATTTTCTTTTGGGTTCTGTTTGTGTTAAAGCAAGTCTGCAGCAGGCTTAAGTTGTATCTATGTGCAATAAATAACACATGGTTCATAAACCAGTTTGACTAGATTATTTTGAATGCACTTATCAAACACTGCGACGTCCCCCTCCACCGCCGGCCCACCACCACAAGTAAATTCTCAACCTAGGGGAAACACTGGAATATTATAATAAATGAACATTATAACTCACCTGTACAGGAACAGACCAGTAAACAGATCAGACAGAAGAACTCAGATGTTCCAGCAGACATTTTACCGTCTTCTTCCTCCTCTGATCCTCTGGTAGTTTGGTGGAAATAACCGACAAAAAAAACCCAAAGTTTAATCAGTAAACACAAGTTGATGTCGCTGACTGAGTATTAGTTTAGAAAATAATCCGTGAGGATCAGCTTCACAGAGAAACGAGAGAAAAACGGCGCTGAAAGTCATTGAACTCCACCCAGATAACAGAGCTCTGAAGTCAGTCAGAGTTTCCAGTAAATCACGTGACCTCAGACTGCAGAGAGAGAACAGAAAACAGCAAACAGCAGAATGATGATGGTTTACTGACTGCTGCTTCTTCTTCTTCTTGTTATTATTATTATTGTTATTAGCATTCAGTTCTTAGTTTGGTATAAATATCAGCATAAACCAAAGGTGAAGCAGTAAACTCCAGTTCATGTCTGATCATGACTGAAGCTGTTCAGAGAAATAGTTTCTGTGTTTCTGTCTGAAGGTGGAGCTTGTAGCTGCTGAAACATGAAACCTTCCTGAGGTCTGAAGATTCCTGTTTAGCAGCCAGACTGTTCATGATCTCTGCAGCCATAGACATATATAAAGAGTAGACGCCGCATCGAGCGCTACTGCCTATTGGGGCTGACGAGCGGTGGGGCCGCCATCTTGGTCCGGTCATCCGCTCCACTCAGCGCTGTTTGACAGCGCATTTAATCCATCTTAACTCTGAATATTAAACTGATTTTCATGGGGTTTTTTTTATTTTTATTTTTTTTACTGCAAACGTCATACATGTAGCTATGATACAGGACAAATGGTTCAGCGTATTTTAATATTCATAGCGGGAATAATAGATAATAATAATAATAATAGGTAATAGAATATTCTGATATTAAGCTCGACTGTAGACAGGTATTTTGCAAACACTGTAAACACACACACACTAATATATGTTAGAGAAGCAGATAATGGCAGTAAAGTCAATTATTTTAATAATTTGAAGAGACAATATATGATTACACTATACATACACACACACACACACACACACACACACACACACACACACACACATATATGTATATATATATACATATATATGTATATATATGTATTTCTCACTGCGCAGCACCCCGAGCGGCGTCTACTCTTTATTATGTCTATGTCTGCAGCAGCTCAGTGTGTGAACAAAGAATGTACTATATATATACACTGACACACACACACACACACACACACACATATATGTATATATATATATATATATATATATATATATATATATATATATAAATATATATATTTCTCACTGCGCAGCACCCCGAGCAGCGTCTACTCTTTATTATGTCTATGTCTGCAGCAGCTCAGTGTGTGAACAAAGAATGTATTATACATACACACTGACACACACACACACAGTCCCTCAGCATTAGAACTGTTCCAAAGCAAACAGCTCCCTCTGCTGGCCACAGAAACACACCTGGAGAACAGAGACAGGTAACAGGATGCAGACTGGTTTCAGCTTGTTTTATCCTTTCCTCGTCCATGAGGACCGTGCAGCTCCGTGTGGAGAAATTCCATCATTTTTGCAGCCACGCCCCCTCGTGCAGCTCACGGAAAATTTCTGCACCTTCACAGTTTTCTGACTCCGTGGATGGAAATGCACAGAAAAAAATGGCAGAGGACAAGGACCTACTCGTAGCTGAAGTCCAAACATACAGACATTTCTATGAGATCACCATGACAACCGGGTTATGAACAATTCATGGTGTGAAAAACTGCTGAAATGCAACTATTCGGTAAAATGTCATGTTGTTAGTGGTATAAACAATGGAAACTTCTTCTACTCTAATTTAGTACGAGAGCAGCCTTGGTTGACTTGTTTTGATACACTGCCCCCTGCAGTTTGGAAGCAGACATCGCATGAAGTATAAAGTCACACACATGGGCTGTGTCCGAAATCGCATACTAACGTACTACTCATACTAAATGTGACGTCAAAATAAGTATGTAGTGCGTTCACATTGGATAGTATGAAAAGATTGAGTACACGAGAAATACCCGGATGTATACTATATCCGGAAAATTTTTAAGTATGCGCGGTGACCACACTAGTCATACTCAATCGCCCCATAATGCTTTGCGAGCTATCCACCGAAATGGAAGCCTCCGCGGGATATGTGGCCGGACCGGGGCGATTTGTATTTCATTTTATGTGGTTAAGTAGTCATCCTAATCACCCCACAGATTTGAGAAATAGGTGTTTTCTGACCAACGTTTTAAATTTGTCAGACGCCTCACAACGTGCTACTGAATGCTAGCAGCTAGCTGCAGCAGCTCGCTTTGCATACAGAACAAGTAGCAGCTACCTCCAGTAGCCTGCAGCTACAACTGAAACGATTCGCATAATCTGGCTAATAACTGCATGAGGAGTGCCGGCTTGAAATTGCCACATTAATTATGCGACTGTTTGTTAGCGTAAAATCGACCTGAAGCCGGCATTCAGCCGAGATATTTGATAGCCGTACTTCCGGTTTTTGTCGTCGGAGGTTTGAAATGCATTATGGGAAACGGAGTAGTATACTACAGTGTGAACGGTCGGCATTCTAATCATACTTATAGTACGTAGTATACAGTATATACTCATTGAGAATGTAGTATGTAGTACGATAGTGTGCCATTTCGGACACAGCCATTCTCTCGAGAAGATTTCCATACGTCTTTTTTCCGTGGATTCGTTCATGCATAAAGCATTACTCAGCCTTTATAGTTAGTCATCTGTGTTCTGATCAAGAAGGAAATGATGCCAATAAAACAGTAAATTTATTTGTTCATGAACAAAACAACAGTTTGTTAAACTCAGAGTAAAGTTTCTACCTGATGTTCCATCTGTGAAGGACCTGAGAAATGTCTGCTGCCAGGAAAGTGACTTTAAATGTAAGATCCAGGAGAGAAATAACAGAATCAATGATTTGAAGTGAACAATGGTTATGTCAACATTTTGTTGTCTATTAGAAAAGCTCAAACTTTCTATGTCAGTCCTTTCTTTGAGTTATTTGTGCCTTTCATTTGATGGTGATAACAAATATCAGAACATACAGTGGTATGCAAAAGTTTGACCACCCCTGATCATTTTCAAGGTTTTCCTTTATAAATCACTGGTTGTTTGGATCAGCAATTTCAGTTAAATATATCATATAGCAGACGAACACAGTGATATTTGAGAAGTGAAATGAAGTTTATAGGATTTACAGAAAGTGTGCAATAATTATTTAAACAAAAGTAGGCAGGTGCATAAATTTGGGCACCCTTGTTGTTTTATTGATTTGAACACCTTTAGCACTAATTATTGGAACACAAAATGTGTTTGGTAAGCTCATTGACCCTGGACCTACATACACAGGTGGAGCCAATCATGAGAAAGGGTATTTAAAGTGGCCAATTGCAAGTTGTTCTCCTCTTTGCATCTTCTCTGAAGAGTGGCAACATGGGAGCCTCAAAACATCTGTCAAATGAGCTGAAAGCAAAGATTGTTCAGCATCATGGTTTAGGGGAAGGAAACAAAAAGCTAGCTCAGAGATTTCAGCTGTCAGTTTCCACTGTGAGGAACATAGTGAGGAAATGGAAGACCACAGGCACAGTTCTAGTTAAGGCCCAGAGTGGCAGACCAAGAAAACTCTCAGCTAAGCAGAGGTGAAGGATGTGAGAACAGTCAAACTCAACCCACAGACCAGCTCCAAAGACCTACAACATGATCTTGCTGCAGATGGAGTCACTGTGCATCGTTCAACTGTTCAGCACACTTTGCACAAGGGGATGCTGTATGGGAGAGTGATGTGGAAGAAGCCTTTTCTAAACACATGCCACAAACAGAGTCGCTTGAAGTTTGCTAAAGCACATTTGGACAAGCCAGCTTCATTTTAGAATAAGGTGCTGTGCACTGATGAACCTAAAATGGAGTTATTTGGACATAACAAGGGGCGGTATGCATGGCGGATGAAGAACACAGCATTCCAAGACAAACACTTGCTGCCCACAGTATAAAATCTGGTGGTGGTTCCATCATGCTGTGGGGCTGTGTGGCCACTGCAGGTACTGGCAATCTTGTTATAGTTGAAGATCGCATGGATTCAAGTCAGTATCAGCAGATTCTTGCCAACAATGTTCAAGAATCAGTGACAAAGTTGAAGTTGCGTTGGGCTGGATACTTGAACAAGACAACAACCCTAAACACTGCTCAAATTCTACTAAGGTATTCATGCAGAGGAACAAGTAGAACGTTCTGGAATGGCCATCTCAGTCCCCAGACCTGAATATTACTGAAAATCTGTGGTGTGATTTAAAGTGGGCTGTCCATGCGCGGAAACCATCAAACCTGACTGAACTGGAGATGTTTTGTAAAGAAGAATGATCAAAATACCTTCAACCAGAATCCAGACCCTCATTGGAAGCTATGGGGATGGCTAGTAACTACGTCATCGTGTCCAAAAACGTCACTGCCGTGTCCTACCAAACCAACGATATAATGGTGCTGTGTTGTGTCCTGTGTTGCAACAATAGAAATGATGTAAATAAAACGATATCTTTCAACCACTTTCCTCTGGACGAAAAGGAGAAGAGAAGATGGCTGACACTGATAAGGTAAGTCGGATTTCTAATCTTAGAAAATACATTTAGCGCCGGGAGCTAACGTGCGCTAGCTAGTATTAGCCGCTTGAATCATGTTATCTTTTTGTGTTATGGGGAGTGTTTGGGCCACATTACAAAAGAAACTAAAAGTGGTCGAGATTAAAGTCTCTGATAATAAGTTTATACTTTTAATTTATAAGAATAAAGTCTGCCGAGGGAGACTTTTGTCCCAGTTTTGGGGACTTGGACTTGCTTGACCAATCTGCCCAAAATACTCGACTTGACTAGGATATGGGTCTATGTGACTTGGATTTAATTGAGTCCAACACTTGGACTGACTTGCTAAAAATGTTTGGCTAAGATTATTTTAACTGTTTTGGATTCATGATTAGTGTAAAGAGATGCGTAGTTATTTACATATGCAAATTAGCCATGTGCTCCCGGCAGAAGTTAGCGCTAGAGTGTGCTGCTGGGAATCTTCAGAGTGTAGTTTTCTAATCTAACATAACAACTCTAACAAAGACAAGTAAACGACATTTAACCTCACACAGATGATAAAGCTAGCTTTATTTCTGACATCCTGTGTTCGTTAGCTTACACTACTTAGCTACTCACCTCAACACTGTACGTTTTCCTTTTCATTGACGCCTGCACTTTCCCTTTAAAACCACCTGCCAGCACACTAACTCTTACAACTCTGTTTGAGTCGTAAGAGTTAAGACCTCGCTTTACCGACTTCGGAAAATCCGCAAAATAAGATGTCACAATGAAAAAGGTGACCGGTTCTTTCGCTACTGCCATTGTGTTTTCATTCGGTGCGCCGCAGCGTAGGACACGGAAGTGGTCCGTGACGTCACACTAGCCATTCCCATAGGAAGCGTTTAGAGGCTGTTATTTCTGCAAAAGGAGGATCTATTAAATATTGACGTAATTTTTCTGTTGGGGTGCCCAAATTTATGCACCTGCCTACTTTTGTTTAAATAATTATTGCACACTTCCTGTAAATCCTCTAAACTTCATTTCACTTCTCAAATATCACTGTGTTCATCTGCTATATGATATATTTAACTGAAATTGCTGATCCAAAAAAACGGTGATTTATAAAGGAAAACCTTGAAAATTATCAGGGGTGCCCAAACTTTTGCATACCACTGTACATAATGGTACCTTGACTTTATTTATTTATTTATTCCCCCCCCCCCCCCCCCTTTTTTTTTTTTGTCCTGTCCAGCAACAGAGCAGGCAGAATGGGGATCTGGCTGCTGCATTGTGCCACACAAGTTTGCTTTTCCAAGGGGGGTTTATAAGACTCCCCTTGATACTGTACAGTAATTTATTTAGTTTGAATACTTGTTGATTAGTTAAATATACATAAATTTGCCAGACCTGACAGGGAAACAAAGAGGCAGGAAGAGAGAAATAAGAAAAGAAAAAAACAACAAAGGGGGATAGTGAAGAGAAAAGGAAGGGTGCAAGAATACAATTATCTTTCAATTGAAACCAACACAACAGACAACAAGCTAGTACACCTTAATAAAGACACACCGGAACGCATCCTACGGGTTTTGTTAGGAAACACAGCTAGTAATTATTCAGATCATCTATGCCAAGCAAAGAAACTGAGGAAACATGTCTTTTGATATTCTGGCACCAGGACAAACTTAACACCCCACAAGACAACATGGTTGCTATGTCCACATGCAGAGTACGGTGCAATTGGGACTGTGATCATGCAACTATGACCTCTGACCTCCGTGAAGGCCAGAAGCGGGCCCGAGAGCCCACAAGACCCAGGCGAGCCGGCAGCAATCCCAGAGCAGAGATCCGAGCCACCAAACCACGAGGACGACCTCGGACCGGCCCGGAAGGGGGCAGAGGGAGAACCCGGCCAGGACCTCCAGCATCCAGCAGGGCCGGGCCCCAAGCGACTGTCGTTGTTTCTCTCTCTGGTGTCCATGATGTGCAGGTGAAGGAGAAAATGTCAGTGACACTGACTTTCTTTAAAAGTATTTTATTAAAAGAAAGAGCAGCATCAGTACAGACAGAACCTGCCTGGAAGGAGCCGGCCATTTGAATCCCCGCTGGACAATAGTCATCGATCACTTTTATAGGTTTTCAACATATAGGAGGGGTCATAACATATGGTTCTTTATTGCCTACCATATGGGGAAAGCAGCGAGCATCCCCAAACAAACTCCCCTTCTCTACAACAGCTGAAGAATCCCTAAATCAGTGTTTTGGACAGAAGAACCCTCATAAAAACACCTCCAGCAGGGCTCTGTAAACAGGAGAACACTTTCCCATGGCATGGGTAGAATTAGTCACACATCTAATGCAGGTTCCATCTGTAGTCAGAGACACCAGAGCAGACACTACATATAACAAGCAACTCATATCAGATACTAGAACAAACAAAACAGATTCTATACTACTAACTTAATAAGTAATACATGTAACAGATCAGACACCACACGACCAAGACCGGCGGCCGAGGCCCAGGGCGGACACAGCCCAGGACCCCGGGCCCCAGGCATCCAAGAGGCAACCCCCGCCCCCCCAGGCAGAGGGCCAACACCACCAGGGGAACCAGCCACCCCAGACGGCCACCCGACATGGGCCGGCACCTCCGCCGCAACTCAAGATCCAGGGCACCCCATTACCCCCACCTCCCCTGCACATGAGTGTTGGTGAGATCTGTGTTGTTTGCAATTAAAATTGGGGGGCAGTAGCTAAGCCGTGCCGGGAGCGGGGTCAACGGGAGGTCCCGCCTACCCGAGCAACCCCGCCCACCTTACACGGCATGCTGTATCCCCCAGATGCAGTGTGTGTTATCAGTATTTTGCTGTCTTTAGTGACTAAGTGTAATTAAAACTTGAGAGGCGAGCCATCAGAGGGTGTAGTGGAGGGGGCCATCTAAGTGCACTACACCCAGCACAATGAGCACACCTCCCATAACCCTACATGTGTGTGAAAGTGAGCAGAGGAAGTGAGGGGTCCGGGGATGAGGTTTGTAGGGAAGAAAACTTCCCTCCAGAGGGTGAGCCACTAAGGGCAATAGGCACCCCTGTTTCCCAGGCACCCCCCAGCGCAGGGCGAGCCAGGAGCAGCCGCCACCAAGACCGGTGCCCACAGCAACCGCAGCCAGAGACCCGCCGACCATACAGGCACACAGCCACCACACATCAGAAGGCGGAAAGGCGAGGGAGGACAGAGGGCAGCAGAAGAGCCCAACCCAGGGCCCACCTCCCCCGGGCCCACCATCCCCACCCTGCTGAAAAATCCAGTGGAATACCATTAGAAAAAACCATTAGGAACCATTAGGATTCTACCGGTCTAATGGGAATTGGAACACCATTAGAAGAAACCATTAGGAACCTACTGGTCCCATTAGTAGAGTTGCTCGTGATTCATCGATCTGGCGATGAATCACGATGGTTCACATGACAATTAAGCATCGATTAATTAAGCCTCAATGCTTTGCCGCAGTAAACGGGAAAAAAATAGTAAGCGGAACCAAAGATATGCGACCTGCATGCCGGCTGGACAGTTTAGCGAGTGGGACCAACGGGAAATAACCACCGTGAGCGGCATTTTTCAAATGGGTACTCCGACACAGCTAACCATAGATATATCTATGCAGCTAAGTGCTCCAAATGTTGAAATCGTGTCGCCCATAGTCATAATAAAGAGTAGACGCCGCATCGACCGCTACTGCCTATTGGGGCTGACGAGCGGTGGGGCCGCCATCTTGGTCCAGTCAGCTGCTCCACTCAGCGCTGTTTGACAGCGCATTTAATCCATCTTAACTCTGAATATTAAACTGATTTTCACACGTTTTTTATTTTTATTTTTTTGCTGCAAACGTCATACACTCAAAGAAATGATTCAGGCCCTCTATAAATGCGGCACATATAAATTGTGTTTGCTTTGTTTAAATTAGTCTTATTTAAGGAATATATATATACATTTAGTTGATGTAATTCAAAGATTATAAATAGTTCTGAAACTGATGCAAATAAATTGTGTTTGTTTCATTTAATTGTATCTAATTAAAATGAATGAATAAACATTCTATTGATGTAAATAAAATGTTATTAATTGAGTTTTTAGAAATATATACATTTAAAACGTATGCATTTACATTTAATTTGTGTAACTCAAATGAAATTAATAGTGCTTTTTCAAAATATATACATTTAACATTTTGCATTTATATTTAATTCATGTAACTCAAATGAAATTAATTGTGCTTTTAAAAAACGTATTCTTTTAACATTTTACATTTAAACTTAACTCTTATAACTCAAATCTTATCAGTAATGTCATTTGAAAACACAAAGAAATTTAATTAAGGTGAAAACCACATTTCCTCTCCCTTGTCCTGCCCTCCCTGTTAGCTTCTGAGACAGTTGCAGTTCATCAACGGAGAACAATATCTGGTAAGTTTTTTTCCCCCTGGTACTTTCTGTACTTTGTTGTCAAATGTGTATTCTGTAAAACTGACAAATATGTGCAAAAGCAGTGATAATGGTCAGTCTAGTTAAGTCAGGGTTGGATGGGTTAGCATTTCCTGAGGAAAAGGCCTTGGTGACCTTCCAGCAACTTTCAATCTTTTTAAGTGTGTGGCGGTGCTGGTGCTGTACGTGGCCGGCGGATACGAAACGTTCGGCGGCTGGGGGAGAGCGGTGCTTGCGTGTTAATACCCGTGCGTTCACATGGACGCAGGCACCCTGTCGCTCACTTCAGTCTCGTCGCTGGTTCATTTGACCCATTTTGCGACCATTGCCTGCACAGTGCGCATTTACAAGGTTCATCAGACGGCTCGCATTTCGCTTGCATTTCACAAGCTGTACTCACAAACTACTGCTCCGCGTAGGGTGGCCAACTGTCCGTATTAGCCGGGACTTCCCGTAAATTGGGCTAAATTAATTTGTCCCATACGGGACCTCAACTGTCCCGTATTTGTGGGCGCCGCCATTACTGTGGTGTAACAGCGCGTCTACTCCCAAATGCCGCCTGCTGAGACAGCGGCAGATATGCTTGTAATCAAAACGTTACAGAACCACAAGAGTACTGTCAAATATATAGGTCTAGAGCTCACGCTACACTCTGGCAGCTGACTAAACTCCAGAATTCAGTCAATAACAACTACCGGGCATAATCAACAGCAACGTCAATCTTATGATCTTCATAAGCCAATGAATTTAGCTGCAGCTGCTGTTCATCTTAAACTTAAACATCCAGCCGTGAAAAATGGCTCCTCCGGTCCAGTAATAGTTAGGTGTTGTCCTCCGTTTGTTGGTAGTTTTGTGCTGTCCCTTTGTTTTTTATCCCTCCATCAGCTTTACGTCTTCACCGCTGCTAGCCTGGATAGCCTTTAGAATGCTAACCGGCTCGACCGTGCTTATCTCATGAATATTCAATTAGCCATGTGCTGCTTATGCAGATCAATAACTTTGGTACTGAACAGGAAGGAGTATCGCTACCTGATAGTTATCATAGAGAGTTGAGAGGATGTTTTTTACAGTGATGAACAAACAAACTTCTCCAGATCAGTCATTCAGACGTATGCTAGTTACTCATACCCTCCCAGGAAGCAATAGAAGCAGACACTTTGTTCCCAGAGAGAGAACTGCCCTGTGCAATTAAATAAAAGCTGCAAAAAAAGCTTAATTTCATAGTTTTTTCCCCACTAAAACATTAAAATCAAATTCTGTTTTAGTGTTTTTCTTAAACCATCAGTACACTCTTGTAGCAGGAGGTAAACTGTAAATAACATAACCTCATTATGGGAGTCATTAGGTCATTCCCTCACACAGTAGGGTTTGCTCAGTGCCCTAGTCAGGTGTGAATGGGTTGTTATTTTCCACTAAAAAATAAATTGTTGAATAATAATTTGTTTTCCATGCATTTGTATCACTCAAAAACATGCAGCTAATTAAACTCAGGTTTGACTCAAAAAAAGGTTAAAAATCGTTTCACGCTAAAAACAAAGGCAAAAAATTTTTTTCACCATGCTGGGAGGGGTGAAGGCAATTGGGTCGGCCAGCCCTGCCAGCGAGGTGTCCCTTATTTATTGTTCAGGGAGTTGGCAACCCTAGCTCCGGGGTTAACTGTTAGCATTAGCACTGGTGCTAGCTGCAGGCAGCACCATGGTTCAGACATGAATTTGAAGGTGATGTCCCTTCAGTAAACCATTCTAACTTAGACTACTGTTTCATGTCCTCTTTAATATTGTTGAACGCTGATTAACTGAAACATGTCGTTTCTGTCCTGGTGAGGCAAATACATTTTAGAAAGAACATTCACTGTAGTGCTACTGCTGTCTTCGTTCTCTTAACTTGCATTGCCATGCACCTTTATTCAGGGGTGGAAATAATTTATTACAAATTCTAAAATTACTGTAATTAAGTAGTTTTTTGGGGTACTTGTACTTTTATAAGTAAATGTTCAGGTCTGTACTTTTAATTGTACTTAAGTATTCATTATGCCATGTAATCTACTTAGTTAATTTTAAAATCATAGTTGAGTACTGTACAATTTTCATTAATATCCAGACCCTTTATCTGTCTGAGGACGTTGATCGGCTGGTTTTGGTCATTTGTATTTAATTTCTACCCCCCCCCCCCCCCCCCCCAATTGATTTTTGTTTGATTCTGAGCTAAAAAATGTTTTCATGGATATTTAATCAATAGTCGTAGCACCCATCATCTCATTTGGTTGTTTGTGTGCCTGAGACATTTGCTGAATAGACAAATAAAAACTGAGAAAAAAGACACAAAAGCCAAAAAAAACAAACAAGACAACCAATCACAATGAGGGGGAAAAGACATATTTTGTATCTTATCCGTTATTATTGATTAATTATTAGTGTTTTAAGTATTGGCAAAGCAAAATACACAAAATTTAGAGCCCTGATCTGGAGAGGTGAAGCTGACATCACTGGTTAAAAATAACTAATACTCAGAGTAGTTTTTTTGATGAATACTCTGTACTTTTTCTGATGTATTTTTCTAATACCAGTACTGTACTTTTACTTGTAATTGAGTAATATTTTAACAATGTAACAGTACTTGTACTTGAGTACAGATTTTCAGTACTCTTTCTACCACTGCCTATATTTTGGGATTGTTGTGGGCATTCACATTTCTTGTAGTCTAAAAATACGATGCTATCAAATAACATGCATTTCTTCTTGATATTATCTTTTGCAGTTTTGTATTTGCATTCCAAGCCAGAAGGAGGGTAAGTAAGTAATGCTGGTACAAGCTGATCTATTATTGCCATTTAGTTCCATAATATTTGCTAATATTCTTTATCTCATTTTTAGGTTAATGTGGCAGTGCAAAGAGTGCAGCGCTGTGGCCGATACCAGGTACTTACTGTTGAAACATTTTAGGCAGGCTCATGGCCATTTTAGGGGCAGTGTTCGTTATCCATGTCCTTACTCACATTGTCCATGTACATATAATACGTGGAAACAGCTACTAAATCATACATACAGAAGTCATCCTAAACAGCAAACCCCAAAGCCAGTAGAGGTGATTACATTCCAGTGTCCTGTGTGCCCATGCCGGGAACTAGGAACAGAAAAGGCTTTTTTCCAACATATAAATCTCAGGCGTGATGAGACAGTTCCATGTGTGTTTAAAGGTTGCACAAAAGAAACCAATGTATATAGTACATACTACACACATAAAAATAGAAAACACAAGCAACAGTCAGTCAACGACTTCAAAGACAATGTTGTGAGTACAAGCACTCAGTTGCATCAGTCTGACAGTACTGCTGATAGGGTATCAGAGACTGCGGCTATAGATGATGAATGTGAGAGTTGTGAGAATGCTGCAGAATTAGAACTTCCAAATTCCATTGAGGAGAAAATGGCATGCATTTTATTAAAGTTGGAGAATATTGTTCATACGCCAAAGTCTGTGATTGATGAGGTTCTTTCTGAAATTCACTACATACTAAGTACAGCATCTTTGCCTGACACAAAAGCTATTGTTCATGATGTGTTCCAAAGGCACGAATTACAGGTTGAAGAGTCGTTAGTGTCTGAGCTTTCCAATGCCCTGTGTAAATCTAATCCATTGGCTGCAGCTATTCAAAAGGATAGCTCTCTTTCTACTTCATACAAACGTGAACACTACTATACCTCCCATTTTGGTGTTGTGAAGCCAGTTGAGTGGATTTTAGATGCCAAGGACAATAGGACTTTTCAGTATATCCCTATATTGCCATCTTTACAACATTTACTGTCTCATGACGGTGTTCTAAGCCATCTCAAGAATGAGTCATTGGCTTGTGCCAAAGAGTACAGAACTGTGAAAGATGGTGAGTACTATAAACAAAATTGATTTCTCTCTGAAGGCTTGAAAATAGCAATTAATCTGTATGTTGACGATTTTGAGATATGTAACCCTCTTGGGACATCTCGCAAGAAGCATAAACTCTGTGGGGTGTACTGGGTTTTGGGCAATTTGCCACCAGGTTCTCATTCAGCCTTAACCTCAATCTATTTAGCTGCCCTGTGCAAATCAGATGATGTCAAAGACTACGGCTATCCAAAGGTGTTGGAGCCACTCTTGCAAGACTTGCGCATATTGGAAGAGGATGGTGTGTTCATTTCTCAGCTTGGTCAGTTTGTTAAAGGGTCTGTCCAAAATGTAATTGCTGACAATCTTGGAGCCCATGGGGTGGCTGGTTTTGTTGAGAGTTTTAATAGCGGGCCAGTATGCCGGTTTTGTACTGGAGATAAATCAGAATTTAAGAATAATGATGTCAGGTCAGGTGCTTTCCAGCTGAGAACCAGAGAGATCCATGACTTGCATGTCAAGTCGGCTCTGGAGAATGCAGCCACTTGCTGTGGTGTCAAACAACAGTGTGTGTTAACAGATCACCTGTCACATTTTCATGTCAGCACTGGTTATCCCCCTGACATTGTGCATGATCTGTTTGAGGGTGTAGTTCCAGTTGAACTTGCACGCTGTATTAGTTCATTGTTCTCCAAAAGGTATTTCACACTTGATGGCCTTAACACTTTGATCAAGACATTTCCATACCGATGGGGGGACAAAACCAATCAGCCTCACTCTTTACCAAAATCTTTTTCATCTCGCAACACCATAGGTGGCAATGCGCATGAAAATTGGACCTTGCTAAGATTACTTCCCTTTGTGATCGGACAGATTGTACCAGAAGATGAGCCTGCATGGCTGTTGATTCTAGATCTTAAAGACATAGTGGAGTTGGTTGTAGCCCCTGTACACACAGAAGAAACTATTGTGTATCTTGAGTCTTTGATCTATGATCATAAACAGCGCTACCTTGAACTCTTTCCACAAGTCAAACTACTACCAAAACATCACTACTTGGAGCACTATCCACATCTGATCCGTTGCTTTGGACCTCTAGTTCTACTGTGGACCATGAGATTTGAGGCTAAACATAGCTTTTTCAAGCAGGTGGCTCATCATACAAATTGCTTCAAGAATATAGCTCATTCACTTGCTATCAAACACCAGTTCATGCTTGCCTATCACACACACTCCAGTCTAAAGAAGTCATCATTGGAGGTCACGAATGTCTCAATCATGCCTGTTGATGTTCTTAATGAGGGAGTAGTGTCTGCACTGAAGCAGAGGTACCCAGATGTGACTGAGATTCATATTGCAAAAAATGTGACTTGCAGTGGCATAAATTACAGGGAGGGCATGCTTATTGTACACGGCTCTGAAGATGGCCTGCCTAAATTTCACAAGATAATTCAACTGTGCTTTCTTAAAGAGAGGCTGTGTTTCCTACTGAAAGGTCAATGTGCCTGGTATAGAGAGCATTATCGTGCTTTTGAGTTGTCTGCCTCATCAACTACAGAAGTTGCCCTGATTGAGCTTCGGGAATTGGAAGATCCCTATCCCCTTGTGGAGTACATAGTTGGAGGTCTGCGCATGGTTGTGTTGAAAAGATACATCATTGTTGGAGGTAGGAAGGTAGTGACACCGTTCACCAATCTAGACCTGAGCATGATTCTGAAAATGAATTCTAGATTTATGTTAAAGGCATAGTTCAAGATTTTCTTAAAATTGCCCTATCGCTGTAATCCCTGTATTGATATGGGAGGGTACAGTCACTTTTACTCATCTGTGCCCACTGTCACCAGAGCAGCGCAGCTGGAGCATGTAAAAGTGAATGTACCTCCCCATATCAATACGGGGATCACAGCGATAGGGCAATTTTAAGAAAATCTTGAACTATGCCTTTAAGTCTTGTTTTACGATTCACTGTTGAAATAATTCCTGAATGTTTTTCTTGTCTTTTCATGTTTCTCCTCTAGACTGAAAGAGTTCCATAATGGTGGTGCTGCGGATCATCTTTGAAGAGGAGTCTGACTCTAGAAAATTGCCACTGGAGTCTGGATTTCCAGCAACAGTGTCGGAACTCCATGCCATAATAAAGACATTCTTCCAGTTGCCAGATGACTTCCGGCTGCAAGACATGGATCCTATGTTCAATGAGTTCATGAACTTGGATTCAGTCTCTGAACTTGAAGATAGGGGCACATTGAAAATAATATACACTCCTCTCTTTGATTCTGGCAACATCACACTATACCCAGTAGACCCACCCACTGGTACCTCAACCCCCACCTACCAACCACCTACAGAGTCCTCAACCACATACGTCATGGTACAGTCAGTTGACCCAGATGCTGATACATCAACCACCACCTACCAACCTGGTACCTCGACAGCCATGCCACCCGCTGGGACTTCTACAGCCGCCTACATGCCACCCGCTGGGACTTCTACAGCCGCCTACATGCCACCCGCTGGGACTTCTACAGCCGCCTACATGCCACCCGCTGGGACTTCTACAGCCGCCTACATGCCACCCGCTGGGACTTCTGCAGCCGCCTACATGCCACCCGCTGGGACTTCTACAGCCGCCTACATGCCACCCGCTGGGACTTCTACAGCCGCCTACATGCCACCCGCTGGGACTTCTACAGCCGCCTACATGCCATCTGCTGGGACTTC
Source organism: Acanthochromis polyacanthus (assembly GCF_021347895.1). Lineage (NCBI taxonomy): Eukaryota > Metazoa > Chordata > Actinopteri > Pomacentridae > Acanthochromis > Acanthochromis polyacanthus. Next base: position 840,038 of record NC_067136.1, read on the forward strand.
CACAGCCACCTACATGCCATCCTCTGGGACTTCCACAGCCACCTACATGCCACCCGCTGGGACCTCAACCCCCTCCTACATGGCATCTGGTGGAAGTTCTCCTTCATCTTTAGCCTCATCCTGCTGTGATGATACATGGTGCACATCCACCCCACATTCATCCCCCGAAGTTTCGGTCTCAGGATTGTCCACTTGGCCAAAAGTTTTTGTTATTCCAAAGTTTACGTATGATGCTGAATATGAGCTGCAGCAGAAGAATGCAGAATTTGAATCAAATGGCACATACTTCACCCCTGGCTTGAATCTGAAAAGAGTGATCCTGGAAGGCTTAGCCCAGGAAATTATGAAGTACACCAAATACCCTAAAGACTACCAGTGGGAAGAGGTAGCTGGAGCTTTGATAAGGGCCCATCCTTGTTTGGCACAGATGGGAGCCACAGATGGTTTTGGGGGATGGAAAACATCATTGAAGTTTAAAATGCAAAACTATCGGACGAAGCTGGGGCGACTCGGGCATCCTGAAATCAGAATTAATTCACTGAAGCATAAAAGAGAAGGAAAAGGCAAACCTGCTGCAAAAATCAAGAAACCAAGAAAAGCAGAGGTAAACTACATTCCTCTTCCCCCAAAAGGCGAAACAACAGCAAGCTTGGAAAAAGAGAGAATCGCTTTGGTATCAGAAATAAAAAAAAAGGGACAATGAAGCAGTAATAAAGGCAAAAATGAATACCACCTTCTCCCACAGACGTTTAGAAGTAGTTGACCAAAGACCCATGGTGGGAGAATTCAAGGAGAGATGGCCTGCACTGTTCCGGCAGTGTGAAGTAAGTTAGTCTGTATGTTCATTTGCAAAATGTATTTTTGGATAATTCTTCGTCCTTTTATGGTAATTAAAAATACTAATGTTTTTCAGGTAAATGCGGAGTTCATGAGAATAACTACCAAGCCCCTACAATCAAAATTCCTCTCAGAGTGGGACCACTTCTCAAACAGTCTCCTCCAGATATTCCAAGGCAAAGGCGGACAGAAGGGGAAGAAAATGAAGGACATCCTTGCTGACACAGATTTGGTTAGTCAGATGGCTTCACAATCTTTCACTGTGATGAGATGTTTACTGTAATGTCCATATCCGCTTAGTTGAACATATGCACACATCTCATATGACCTGCTTATTTGGTGCTCTCATCCAAAACGCTTTACATTGTTTGCATTCCATTCATACACTTACACCAATGGCTGTGTAAACCAGTGGTGTGACTGATATTCTTTTGTATTCTGTCTCGCTGTCAAAACACTGGGCGCTGAAGACAGAAGTCGATGCACCTCCTCACATATCTGGACATATCTTCTGTGGGGCTGCATTTAGGGGTTATGTATTATTTACTATTTTCTCTTTTTATTTTTCTTCACTTTAGTGTCACATAAACACAAAGAGGGAGCGCATCTTGAAGTGCCTGATGCTGTACCTCGGTGAGAACCCTGACTTGCTCTTCAAGGAGTATTTGGTAAGCTAGTTTAAAGAATAACCAAACCCTGAAACCTTATTTTTTTTCCTGCTGAGAAGTGTTTCATCTGTGTCTTTAGTAGTGCATATGATTGGTTCGGGTCAAAATATTATATACATATATATATAATATATAACATTTAAGTGCAAATAGTTTTAAATTGGCATTTTGTGTTCAAAAACTGCATATGGAGCGCCCTCTTCAGGTTGAAACGTGGCTATTACATCTGAATTGAACATCGTCATAGCCATGCCTTGCACTTGGTGGTAACTGACGTAGGTTGGGTGGGAACTGATGTCAGCAACGGTTCACCTTGAAGCCCCACCTCCTCCCCTGTTGCTATAAAAGTATTTCCTCTGCAAGGAACGAACATCGAACTGCAGAGTCTGCAGGATTCATGCACTGACTATTGTTGTGTCAACTATTGTTGCTTTGTGATAGAGAAAAAAAGTTTTCCTTTCTTTATGCTGGATCATATAACCAGTAAACTGATAGATCAAAGCGATACAAGTTTGCTCTATAGCAGGCTGGTTCTTACCTCTGTCATATCCATCGTCTTTTTATTCTGGCTCGTCTGGGGATGAGGCTCCATCCTCAGCTCTGGCCTCTATTCACCTGATTAAACCAAGTGATCCAGATTGGTCAGATGAGCTGGGCTGCAGCACTGAAAGCATGCGCTCTGGTGCTGACCACCTAGCTCTTCAACGTTACCCGCTGCTGCTGCTGAAGCACCTCCCTATGATTGTTAGTGTCTTTATTGTCCTCTTGACTGATCACAACACTTTTTTGTCCTCCAAATTGAGAGCAAAGCAAAAGACGTCTTTGGCAGGGAACGTTTAGATTTGTAGTCCAGCAATTTGAGTTAGCACATAGAATCAGATCTATATCAATTGCTGCTTTTGTGTCTTCATCAATTTACACATTTGGCAATCACTGAATATCATATAAATTGTCCTACGATGGCGTAACAAGATAGTTAATTTGTGCCACCCCCACAGCAAAGTATTTTGTTTATAATATTGTGTGTATGTGTTTTGTAGGACTCAAATGATGCTGAGAATGCCAGGACAGACCTGGAGGAAGTCATTGGAATCTACGCAGCTGGGAGAGATGACTTTGGGGAGCCACTGGATGTCGGCATCATCATTGAAGGTGTAAATGTTTTGAACAACGTCGACAGTGTCATTCTCGCCTTTATCATGCTGTTTGGGCTGATTTATGCTTTGGACTTGAGCTACCCAGACAAATTTAAGTACACCTTTGAGTTCATCCAAAAAATCATAATGAATTTGGATGCACACAAGCTCAGTTGCAAGGTAGAACAGCTGAAAATCAAGTTGTTTGCAAAATAGATCAGCACCAATCCGGATCTTTTGATTTCTTGTTTTGTAAAAAAGTTGTGTATCTGAGATACAGCACACATAAACAAAAAGTACAAAAAGTTAATATGTTCTCATCTTAAAGCTAAAATAAATGAAAGGGTCATCTCATGGCAGATAATTGACCTTGACCTCGTCAGAGCAGGTTTTTATGTTTGAAAAGTGTAAGCAACCCCCTTGTTGTTCTGGATGCACGTTTCATTGCTCTGAATGATTTTTAAAGGGGAAAGAAGTTTTACATGTTTCAGAAATTGTGAATCTGTGATACATACTATACACAGAAATGTACAAAAAGTTGCCATGCTGTCACCTGAAATATACAAGAAAAACTAAAATAAAAGGGTCATCTCATGTTGACGGCAGATAATTGACCTTGACCTTGTCAGATCAGTTGTTTTGATGTTTGAAAAGTGTAAGCAACCCCCTTGTTCTGGATGCACTTTTTATTGCTCTTAATGATTTTTAAAGGGGAAAGAAGTTTTACGTGTTTCAGAAATTGTGAATCTGTAATACATACTGTACACACAAAATGTACAGAAAGTTCATATGCTCTCACCTATAAGAGTTAAAAAGAGAAGCTAAAATAAAAGGGTCGCCTCATCTCAAACAATAAAAAATGAAGGCACCAAAATTGTATCGTGTTTTTTTATTCAGTGTATTTTATAATGTATTATTAGAATTATTATAATCATTATATTTAATGATTAGAGTTATTATAACCACTATAATATTAAAAATACTAATTATTCTGTTGGATAGAAATGAGTTGCACCAACACATTAAACTCATTTTAGTTTGAGTTGGACAAATGAAATTCTATTTGACTTATTTAATGTATGTATTTTATCTTGCTAAATGTCATGAAATTGAGTTGGTCTAATTGTAAAACATTACTTCCCTATAATGCACTTTGTTTGAGTTGGAGCTACATATATATATTGCGTGGAAAAACTTCACGCAATTGAATTGTGTTCAAATGACAGATTTTTTTTGAGTGTACATGTAGCTATGATACAGGACAAATGGTTCGGCGTATTTTAATATTCATAGCGGGATTAACAGTAATAGAATATTCTGATATTAAGCTCGACTGTAGACAGGTATTTTGCAAACACTGTAAACACACACACACTAATATATGTTAGAGAAGCAGATAATGGCAGTAAAGTCAATTATTTTAATAATTTGAAGAGACAATATATGATTACAATATATATATACATATATAAACAAAATACTGACTAATGAACACATATTTCTATATAAAACAATAGATAGAAGTTATATATCAGAGAAGATAAATATATATAAATCAGAGATGAGTATCAACATCATTCAAATATATATATATATATATATATATATATATATATATATATATATATATATATATAATAGGTAAAAGTTATATATCAGAGAAAATCATACTACATATATAAATCATGTATGGAGTATCAACATAATCAATATATCAGAAATGTTTTCTGATATATTGATTATTTTGATAGCTGATTATTTTGGGTTTTTATTTACACAATCAAAACATTAGTCTGAATGCTTTGTGTCTTTGAAAGTCATTATTATGACGAGTCAAATGCTTCATAAATCTTGACATTTATTTCACGAGTGAAGGTTTAGATTAATTCTGAGTTAATTGATAGGCTATTTATTTACAAATGTAGCATCCGGTGAAGACAAAATTAATCTTAAATGGAAAAGCACAAAAAAAGCGCAATAATCGAAAAATGTGGGCAGCAATAATTGAATCGATTCAACAAATTTTAGAATCGGCATAATCGAGGAATCGAGGCTCCTATAATCGAAATCAAATCGAATCGTGAAATACCCTTGATGGAGCAACTCTACCCATTAGGATGTAAAACCATTAGGAATGTACTGGTGCCATCAGGATGTCAAACCATTAGGAACCTAATGGTGCCATCAGGATGTAAAACCATTAGAAAACTGGTCCCATTGAAAACTAAAACTTACTGAAACCTATTGCTGCAACAAAAATATCTTAACACTGGGCACCAGAGACATCTATGCATGTGTGTAATTGTGTATGTATTCGGATATTTCCCCTCCGAATTGGGAACAGGACATATGGGGTGTGACAACTCATTGCAGTTTGTCATTTTTATTTATTTTTAAACCAACCAACAACTTTGGCAAAGAAGTATGTGGCGTCGACAGCAGCAGTTTACTGCTTTCCCTAGAGAGAAACAGAATTTTTTTTTAAAAATATTTTAGCCACAGCCTCATTCAAGTGACACAGCAATTTCAAGAACATTTCAATACTATATGGGAAGTATGGTTTTATCCACCCTGGTCCTATTTTCCCATCCACTTTTTTTTGTATTCCTGGATAGCTAAAGCAACACTGCAGAACCTTTGAACCTTCAAATATTCTCTTCCAAGTCTGTTCTGTGGAGCTTGGTGCTGTAACAGAGAGAATGGCCTCTCCAACGCACCCGAAAGACCATTGGTGGCCGCTAAAGTGGACCAAAGTAAAATGCTCTTGTGATGGAGCGAGTCCATCTCTAAGTATAGACAGGCCGGGAGAGCCTGTCTCCCCCTCGGCGTACTACGCGGCGCCAAATTCATTTTCCACAAACACCAACAATATGCTCGTTTCATGCCATTTAATTAGCGCATTTTCCATCGTGTCTAAGGGTGCACACTTAGAAACGTTGGTCATTTCCATCTTAAATACACTAATTTCCACACTCACCTTCCATGTTGTGAGACTCTGTGCTCTGCGTCCTCTCCTCTCACGCTCTGGGTGCGCACTGGCAAAACCTAGATGTTTCCGCTCCCATAGATTAAATATCCCGTTCTCATGCGCCCAGCGGGTCATGTGATTTCAAAAGAGGCGCACCTTAGCAATTAAAGGTTTTTCTGATGGGTTTAAGGCTTTATATGAAGGGGTTTGGGGCTGGTGGTTCCTGTTATAAATGTGGAAATTGTGCAGGCATAGCATATCACCCATTTACTTGTAGAAATGGAGTTTTCTTCAGTTTTCTGTTTTGGGGGTGTATCCCGGGAGGAGCCAGCAGGGTATATAGGGAGCGTCCCCGCTCCACAAGTCAGTCTGCTGCTGGTAACACAGGAGGTAACATGGGCTCTGTCTGAGTAATGCAGAAATTAAAGGGGTAACATGTTTTTTTGGTTAAAAGTTGGGTTTTAACTCCTGATGGACTTTTAACATTTTGGGTCATTTTCACTGTAAATATTTATTCATATATTTTTTGGCACCTTTTTCTGCACTGTTCAGCACCAAATAAAGCACGTTAAAACGCAGTTTTTGCCATTCTCAATTTTTTGTGAAGAATCCCGCCACAAGCAGTGCTGCTTTAACAGATTAAGAGAAGTTTTTTTATTGTGATCTGGTACGAAAAGTGTTACACTTAAATATAACGTTCATGTTCTTTATTGCAGTGCAACATTTCTTTCATAAAATCCAGACATTTTGTCTCAAAAGTTTAAAAACATTTCTTTAGTAGTTTTGAAAACCGAGGTTTGAACTAAACTGTGAGTCAGAAACCGAGGTTTGAACCAAACCACAGGTTAGGTGAACTGTTACAGCTCTACTCAATGAGTGGTGTGATTTTCAGTATTTACAAATGTTCCAGTACAAAGCAAGGGACTGCAGTGTGTATTCTGAATACACTGAAAAAAGCTCTGGACCTGAAGTCCCTAACCACTGCTGCTGAAAAACTAGAGCAAGAGTTTGAACACAATACTCACCTCTGTCTGAGGGCTCCTCTTCCTAATATCACTAATCTTTTCTGATATGGCTCGTCTAACTACCCAGCGGGCACCTTGAAGTCAATTTGATGTTTAGAAATAGTCAAGATTTTGACTACTACCATAAATAGCTTGAAGAGACTTTGAGATCATTATTGTGGTAAAGAGGCCCTACAAAGGGATCAATCCCACATCATTTTACTGCGCAATTACATTGACAATCAAAATACTTGACATCAAATCAACGTTGCTCCTTGATGCTTTTTTTTTTTTTTTTTTTTTGTGCTTTTTGGCTTGTTTTAGGGGTGACTGTCAATCTGCAGCTATTGAAATCTAAATATTTAATTGACAAAACATGTCCAAACTGACCATTTCCATGAGCCCCATGGGACCAAAAAAAGTGAATGGCCAGTAACTGGATACAGTTGGTGGTGGATTTGATTCTTTTTTTCTATAGATGGAAAATACTGCATTTAAATTCACATGAACATACACTGAAAAAAGTAAAACATCAGTGTAATTCATTCAAAGTACATATTTATATTGGTCCAATGAAAATTTGTGGTTTTCAGTAGCTGTTTTCACTTGTATCAAAGCAAGTTGCAGGCCCTCTGGACACACTTAAAACCATTACTTTGACTTGAGTGATAATACCAGAGTTTCTGGGTGTCACGTGACCATGTGACGTCACATCAATTCAGTCTGAAGAAGTTCGCTGTCCGCCATTCCACAATTCCCTCGCTTCGCAAGGGAAGACCGACCTGTGTGTAAGAAGACCTGTGTAAGATAACTTCATTAAACAAGGTAAGACCTTAAATTTGTGTTTCCGGGGGCAATGTGCGTATTTGTGTGCTCATTTATGTTTAGCGGAAGAACAGACAACTACTTTACAGACCGTCTGGGTTGTTTGTGCTGCAGCTAGCTAAGACCGTTAACCAGGTTACTTTCAAAAACATGGACTGGTAAGCTAGCTAAGACTGGTATCTCGCATTGTTGGTCATGTTATTTACAGCCACGTAAGATCATAAAGAATGGCAATATTAAACTTCGTGTCTATGCAGTGCTTCGTTTTTACTAGCGAGGCCTGCTAGGTATGTCTGGACGTGTTTTACCGACGGCGGGCGGCAATGGCCCCCCTCCCCCTCACACACACACACGGAGCTGCAGCCGAGCTGCTAGATAGAAGGGGATAGATTGAGGGCGACTCTCCGGGGGCAGACGTTAGCCGACTGGCGAAATGCGTATTACTGTAAGTTCCATAAACCTTTTATGTACAGATGTAATGACAATTAAACGCGCGCATTTAACTGTCAACCCGTAATTTGGCGGAGGTGATGTGCGTTCCTCTGTCGCGTCTGACAGCCACACCGCAGCTCGGGTATTGGAGAGCGCGCTTATTGGTTTCTGTCTTAGACGTGATGATTGTTCAATGTTAAAGGTTGTGTCGTAAAACGAAAAACAGTTATGGTTAACTGTTAACGGTGATAACAGGCTGCTTTTAAGCTAATTTGTACATGGAAGGGCGCATTTTCTGTGAGTCCGGGTACTGTAGAGCGCGCTTCGTTTCTGTCGGACCGAGTCATTGAGTGTGTGTGTGTGTGTGTGTTGTGTGCGTGCGTGTTTGCGCGTGCGTGTGAGAGATTAAGTGGTACTCAAAATATTTCGCCATGGTTGGAAGGTCTGCTAATAACCTCGATGTGTATGTGTTCAACAGAGTCCTCGCAAACAAAATCATGGCAGGGCTCAGTATGGATGGTGGCAATGGCAAGGTTACCTTTAGAGGAATGACCGTTTGCAAGGTCATGATTGGTAAGTAGAATCTCTTTTTGTGCATCACCTGTTGAAATAAGTTGTATTGCAGGCTTTGTTAAGCTGCATTATGTAATAATGTAATAAATTTTCACTGTATGATGTAATAACGCCGCATTTTGTAACAATCTGCTGCATTTTGTAATAAAAATCTTGAACGCAATATGTAATATATGTTACAAAATGTGGCGTTAATACATTATACACTGAAAATTTATTACATTATTACATAATGCAGCGTAACACATTATGTAGTATATATAATATACTCTGCTCAAAAAAATTAACGGAACACTTTGAAAACACATCATATTTCAATACGGGGAAAACCAAACTGGATATGAGCATCAATATCGACTGGATAATGTGTTAGGAATGAAAAGTGCCACATTGTTTGATGGGAATGAAAATGATCAACCCCCCAGGAGGGCTAAATTCAAGACACCCCAAAATCAAAGTGAAAAACTGATGTGGCAGGCTGGTCCATCTTTCTGAAATTCCTTGGCAGCAACTCGGAATGGTATTCAGTAGTTTGTATGGCCTCCATGTGCTTGTATGCAGACTGACGATGCCGGGACAAGCTCTGAATGAGACGATGGATGGTGTCCTGGGGTATCTCCTCCCAGAACTGGACCAGAGCATCACTGAGCTCCTGGACAGTCTGAGGAGCAACCTGATGGTGTCTGATGGAACAAAACATAATGTTCCAAAGGTGTTCTATTGGATTCAGGTCAGGTGAGCATGGGGGCCAGCTAATGGTATCAGTTCCTTCATATAATAGTTGGTTTTACTATGTTTTTTATTCTCTCTGTTGTTTTATTCTTTTATTTTGTGAAGCACTTTGTGTTGCATTTTAAATGGATGAAAAGTGCTATATAAATAAAGTTTGATTTGATTTGATCCTCCAGGAACTGCATGAGTTCTCTTACCACATAAGACTGGACATTGTCTACACCAGAAGGAATCCAGGACCACTGCACCTGTAAACTCTTTCCTGTTTTGGGGGGTGTCTCATTGTTACCCCTCTCGTGCATCTGTTGTTAATTTTATGAACACCAAAGCAGCTGCAACTGACTAAAAAGCCCCTCAGTTACTTACTTGACCAGATCAGTATCCCACATGTTTCATTGATTTGATGCAATACTTAGATTAAAAAGTGTTCCTTTAATTTTTTGAGCAGTGTATGTACTATATAATGCACTGGGTTTCCACCAGTGCATTATAAACAAGACAGGCATTCTGTTTAATCCTCAATCAAAAAACTCAATTTATTTAACACTTGCAATATTTCCTTTTTTCAGAAGCCATTCTAAGGACACAGCCTAGGGCAACTGAGGCAGCTGTTGTGTCCCGAATTGGGACATACCTTAGATCGGCACCTGACAGGAAAGGTGGTGGTGGGCGAAAGACTGCTGACACCAATGCAGCTGTTAGTGCCTGTTAATGTTGAAAACATCTGTTGATGTTGGAAAGAGTTTTGTACTCTAAATAGAAAATAAAATTGTTCTTATTTTGTTCATACATGTATGCTTGATCATTGAGAGATATTCCCAGGTGGAAAGTGCTGTAGCAAAAGCAAATGAAGGACTGTCACTCAATGTAGACAAGGTTATGTGCATGTAATACTGCAAAACTGCAAGGGTCTTGTCTTGTATTGCTTTGTATTAGAATCACAGGAAATTCATCATCTTTAAATCCTGACAGAGATCCTTTAGTCAGTTTCATGAGACTAAGAGTAAGACAATTCTTTCAATACTAGATTGAAATTATGTCAAAATAACATCAGTATCATATGGCCGAAAGTTTAAAGAATCGCATTGAAACAACGTCAAAATTATGTCAATATCAATATTTGACTGAAAGATAAAGGAATCTTAACATTGAAGCAATATCAAAATAACATTAATTTGATCATTATTTGGCTGAAATTTGACATCAATCAAATTCATGTCAAAGTTTGACATCATGTTGATTTACGTTTTTGACCAAATCAGAATGTAATTTTGACATCAATGAATGACATCAACTTGATGTTGCATTGACATCAGATGCCCGCTGGGTAGGGCCAGCTGCTGTTCAATGGCCTCCTTTGGATCGCCCATCTTCTGAAGCCGGTCCCTCAGGCAGTCTGTCACCAAAGACAAAGTATTTGACTTAGCAAACTATGAAGCTGCTGTGAGAAATCAATTTAAAAGAAAAAAGAGGTAGGGCTAGGAGAAAAAAATCCATTCATATAAGAGTCGGGATTATTATCCTTTACAATTCTCAATTCATTCATAATTTTTAAAAGTCTATTTTTATTGATGTTCCCTCTGTTTCTCTGTGCGCCCTCACAGGCTTCCGTACACAGCGCCGCAGCAAGCCCAGACAATATGACACTATGGCCACGGGTCCCCGCATGCAGTTTTTTGATCAATAAAATGAGTTCAGATCATGTATTTTGAGCCGGTGATTGTAATCCCTCTGCTGCGTGTCGGGGTTCCCTGTAATGCTAATTAACAGTTAATAGGATGACTGTACACTGGAGTGACAGGTCTGTAAAAAGTCCCAGTGATGTTGTACTGTATATCAGCACTCACAGAATGCCTCTCATCCAGTTAAATTACTCAGCTGGAACTAACTGTTGTATAATGGGTTATAAGGTACTTACCTCTTATGACAGACACTTTTTCTGGGGTCAGGGGACGCTTGTGGACAGAGTCTTTGACCACGTTTCATTTGGCCCCTGTGACGCTTCTCTCCCTCAGTCCCTCTGTGCCCCAAATGCAAACTGCCAACGACTTGCAGAATTGGGAGTTTGATTTGGCCTCCTGCACCCTCTGCCATTTCTCCTTGTTCAGGGAAACTCCTGGGCCAAGTTTGATCTATAAAACTAAAAACAAGTGTTCTGTTAGACCCGAGACTGAAAGGAGAACTCCGGCCAAATGTCATGTCAGCCTCCACACCTTAAGGCCTACGACAGAAATCTGTAGCCAGCAACATTACAGTATGTGACGGCGCACCAAACCATGATGACACCGACAGCATTGTTAATACCATCAACATTTTTTAACAACGTTATTAAACGGTATTACCGTGACCCCGTACAACCCTATTAATAATGATCAATCTTTCAAATGGTATACTACATCCCTTTGAAAGACATTATCAAACCAAAACTGTGTGTGAAATGGTTACTTTTCCTTCTTCATCCAGCTCTGGGGTGATCACATCAGGTCCTTCCAGACCTGTTTCTCCAGACTGGGGGAGAGACTGTTTCAGGATCCCTGTAGGATAGAATAAAAAATATGAATAACATTCTACACTGTATAAAAATAAACACACCCAGTAAGTAGCACTGTATGAACTCTGAGTTTGGTTGTCGCTACAGTACAGGCACTGCATCAATTCTTCTCACACTCAGACAAACAGGCTGGATAATAAAGCTGCTGCACATGCCACTCAAACACAAAAGCACTAATTTATTGGCCATGTCCACCAAACTCTGAGCATCTACTTTACATTCCGATCCTATGTAGTTTGGTGCTCACAGCGCTCAGCACCCTTGGCAGAAATAATGCTCTCAGAGCTGACTTTATTTGTTGTAATGAGTTGTAATCTGGTCAACTTTTGGAACAGCGTGATGCTCGTCAATGTCACTTTTCTCACACTGACCAATAAAAATAAAGAAGGAGTAGGCATATGTTAGTGACAGCAACACAACTGGAGAGAACACGGAAATATGAAAGGACTCATTTTGTAACCTAGCAACTGTGGCATTCTGAAGAGAGAGCACTAATAAAAAGCGTGTTTGGTGGACACAGCCCCTTAATCTAATAAGAAAAACAACTTGAGAAGAAACCTGGGGTACTGAGGAGCTGCTCTTCGTATTGTCTTGAGCTCTTCAGAAAGTTCCTTATTTTTGTGCTGTAATTTTTGGATTTTGGCGTTCTTTTCAGCCAATAACATCTCATTGTCTTTATTTTTTACTTACTACGAAATCTAAAACAGAGCTTCTTTTTTCTCTCTTGAATGCTTACATTTATTATGTTTAATGTATAATAGTTAATTAGAGGGGAAGTCCATTTAGTAAACTATCACAACTTAGTTGACTGTTTCATGTCCTCTTTAATTCATCAAGACTAACATGACAAAGATGCAACATTTGTAAGGCCATAATGAATTTTTACCTGCCAATTTTAAAATTTGCCCATAATAATAAGAGCCGCTTTCCTCTGGGGTCCTTCTCCAGAGGGTTTTATACCGCTTCTTGGCATTGAAGTCATCCAGATTTCGGGGATGGAAATTTTCGGATTCTTTTGTGGACACAGTCTTGCGGACATTGTCAGCAATGTATCGCACATATGCATACATTTTCAAACCTGAAAGACATAAATATCAGTACTTTTTCTGTCATATAAAAATTACTACTAGACAGAAAGAGAAAAATAACAATGAAGAGAGTTAGTTTATAACCAGTTACCTTTTAGTTTTTGGGATCCTGAATTTTAGGTCTTCATGTATGTTAGCCATAATTATGACTGTTAAAATAAATCTAATAAATCTAAAGACATGTATTCGTTTGAACATCGTTTGAGCATTCTTATTTTTTATTATTTTAGCAGTCCGACAGGACCAAGATTGATTAGTGATGATCTGCCCTCCTCCCCTCCTTCACCAGTTCACTTTGCTCTGAGAAGATCTGACAGTTTCTGACAGAAACACACTTTGGTGTTTAATATAAAGGCCTCCTTATAAGGTTGTATTATCTTATAATGGTTGGTGTCCATGTCATTTACATCACGTTAGGTGTTTTCTTTTTATAAAATCCGTCATTAACAACAAGTCTCCTCCACATGCAGCAGTGAATTTGGGTTTTGGGTTGATTTTATAAAACATCGTGCTGATGAAGAAAATCAACACAGTAAACAGTAAAAGAAACTTGCCGACCTCCTCAGCAAGTGTGTATTTTATGGGCGCTGCAGTATATAAATTACATTAAAACTTAAATGTTGGAGCTTATTAGTACTCCGGTCTTCATTAATTCAGCCGTTTAATACCTCATTTCAGTATCCACCCCTAAGTGCGAAACACAGTGCGCTGTACAGTTGTTCAGATTTAAAGGAGGCCTTAAAAAAAGGCGGGTAACAAGTTAGCTAATTAGCCATATTTACCAACGTTAGCTGTAACGGCGCTAGCTTTCCAATGTGTTGGCTGCACATACTCACTTGACTTGAACATGTATATCATAACATTAAAGTTTAACGCTTTTGACTCACGTTGACTTGAATATCATTCATATATTTTCGACTTACCAAGCTTTCCTTGCAATGGAAATGAAAGACCGCCAGCTCCCGTCTTCTATGAGGGCTCAACCCGGTTGGTCAGAACTATGCCATGACGATAGCGCTGGCCAATCATGTTACAGTATAACATGATGTTACAGTAGAACATGATTGGCCAGCACTGACATTCAAAAAATACTAACATAGAAAATAAAAAATAAAAAATCACTTCAGACGCACTTCGCCTTAAAGGGGAACTTTGTTTATTTTCAACCTGGGGTCTGTTTTCATGTCATTTCATACATGTGAGTGATGGAGGAATTAATTTTCGACATAGCTCCAGTATTTAGCCAGGCAGGCAGCTTAGCACACAGACATATATACATAGACGCCTCATAGGCTGTCGAGAGACGTGCTTACAGCGCCGCCATCTTGGACCGGGGTCAGCGGAGGCAGCGGTGTGTAGACATCTGTAGTCAACATCCAGCTTCAAGAGGCCCCAGACATTCCACAGGAACATCATCTCACAGGAAAAACAAAATTCTCCCCTCTCAGAAAGCTTAAACAAACAAACTAAGAGCCCCAAAGTGGATTTTTATGACTTCAGAGACATCTGCACCTTTCACCAAAAGCCTCGTAAAATTCATTTACGGTGACCTGTGATCTGACTAGGAGAAACCCCCCTTTTTCAGACTCTCACATGGATTGTTATATTTGCATGTTTCTTGTATTCCTACCTTCACAGAAGACACTAAGACCCCTTGCAGAGAAGTGGAAGGGGACACAAATGTTTCACACCTTCCTAAATTTGCATCTAAAGGACTGTTTATTCCCTTTTGGTTCCTATCCTTTGATTAACTGAACTCATCTTCACAGACGCCATGCAGTCTCCCTCCCTCTCGACCAGATACCGAGGGTCATAAATATCTAAGGACCTGCTTATCACCTCTGCAAAAAGACACTCAGCCTGTTTGTTGCTCAGAAGGACACTCTTTCTAAAATCATGCTTCTGAAATTTGTTTGTGATTTTGAAGATATCAAAGTTGAAATATTAAGTTGTTATACATGTTAGTCCAACTCCGACGTCTCTAGCATATTTCTGTCCTGAGATATTAATTCTGAAAGTTTATTGTCTGCCTAACCCATTTCTTCCACAGTTCAACATTGCCCCCTATTGACATCGGAATGCCATGACATTATCAAGGATTTCACTGAAATTAATCATAAAATTGTGTTTTATACAGGTCGAAAAGAGTTGGAAATTGTTTCTTTACCTCCTTATGTACACCATGTTGTCTTATGTACACTGTGACCCACATAATCATTAGAGTACACAAACCTATGATTAAACAAATAACTCACATATTTTAGTAGCTAGCATATTCTATCGTGTTATACACTTTGGTTGTGTTAAAAGTAGTGTCCTGGATTATGACAGAGTAAACAGATCGTTTTGTTTGCGCGCTTTAATATTTTAATTCACTATCTGATCGGCTCTAATCTCCCATCCGGAGCCCACAGGGAGGGGGACCCCCAGAGTGTCAGACTCGCGCCTAAACTCCTAGGTACCCTCCTCCTCTAGCCAAAACTATAAGAAGCTTCACGTTTCTTTGTTCGCTCTCTTTCGCCTTTTTCGACTCTTACGATCTTAAACTACGCTAAGCGAATCTTCCTTTTTCTTTAGGCGCGCCCTGTTTGTTCTTTTTCCACATTTCAAACTTCGAGGTTATAGAGGCTGGCTCTCTGTTAACCACAACTTATTCAATTTTTCTTTTTGCTCAGAATAGATATTTTTGCTCATCTCCAACAACCAGATCTACAATTTTGTTTTATCTGCGATTTATTTTTGATAGGAACCAATTCGATTCTGTTCCGTCGCTTTATCATTCCCCGCTGAAGAGTTCCAGTCTGTTCGGCCCTCACCTATACCTGACCGGCCGAAATAGAACGTGAGCCTCAGCCGTCGAAATCATTATTTTTGACCAGTCGACCCAGAAGAACGCCGGCTGTTCCAGCCCTCGCCACCGCCAGCTGACCACCAGACGAACCGGGTCAAGCCAGACCCCCGTGGGACACACGGGATTCGAAGTAGACAGGACGACGAAGCGTTGCCATAGCAGCCAAACAGCGCAGCTCCCGAGCCGACTCTCGAAACCAACGAGTGCCGTTGCCACAGCAACCCGTCCCAGTCTCTGAGCTTCGTGTGATCCCTCTTCTCCAACGCAAAGTAAGACCAGCTGACGTGTGATCTAAACTAATGGTTGATATCAAAAATAATAGCTTGATTTAATATTAATCACTCCGTTTGATCACTTACCGTCGTTCATATTCCAAATTGTTAAACTCCTCGATATTTGTTTTTCACGGTCTGATTACTCAGTGCCATAATCTCAGATTAGAAATGCAAACATAAATAACCTACACACTCACACGAACCTACACCACGCACACACACACACACACATACACCCACAGCATTTATTCATTCCATATTTGTCACTGTATTAATCCCTGTGTTTATCATTATATTGGTTAATAAATATCGTTCATTTAGACCAAAATTACAGTCTCTTTTGCGTTTATATGTGTTGACTGGGGTCAATGTTTTTCGAGGATTCTCGACATTCAGATATTAGACTGATTAACTAATCAAAATATTCAATCTATTAATAATATTTTTATTAAGATTGATTAATAATTTCCCAGTAAATAGACTGGGTGGTGCCCCGATTAATAAACTATCAACGAGTGCAGACTTATTAAATTAACGTTTAATAAGGCAATATCGCTACAACATCTATGGAGACAAGAGGTACTGCTGAATCTCAAAGTGGAATTATTCGCTGAATTTTGAACCGATTGCCAAACTGTTTGATTTTTAGAAATGTCACAGGTTTGGCTACTGTATAAGCTGCTCGGATATTTTTTTACTATGCTGGTTTTGCCACTTAACACTTAAGCTACACACTGTCTCCCTCTGACTCCAGCATAGTTATTTAAAGATGCCGGACTTCTGTTCAGCCTATGGATGCTCTAATGAGCGCTGTAAGGAAACAAGAGCATGTGGGATTACTTTTCACATGTAAGATGTATGTAAGGAATAATGTTAGCAGGTTGTCATAGCTAGAGTGAAATAAACGCTGACAAGACGGATAGAACCCCATCAGCTCCGTGTCTGGCTTCTACCCATGATCTAACAGCTCTCTACATCATCCTGTGTATTACACAGCTGATTACCGGTGAAATAACTGATCTGAGACATTTTTTTGTTTAAAATTCGATGTTATGAATCTAGTGTTCCTAGCATCAGCCTGTTACAAAGAAAAAAAACAGACTTACTGCAGTAACTGGTGGGTTAGAATACAGCATCTGATAGATCTAATAATAGCCCTGATTTATGATGGAATTATTTTGTTTTAGACAATTCTTATCTCTGGCTACTTTTTAAGCTTTCCCAAAGAATGTGATTTATACACGTGATATAATAGTAATAGTAGTAATAATAACAGTAATAATAATAATAACGATAAAAAATAAGAGTAATAATAGCAATAATAATAGTAAGAGTAATTATAAGAGTAGTAGTAGTAATAATAATAATAATCATAATAATAATACCAGTAACTGTAATATAAAAATAATAAACAATAATCATACAATATTATAGGAATATAATGACACGTAATTAAATGAATAGCAATAACAGTAATACAGCAGTAGTACAATAATACAAAAATAATAATTGTACTCCAATGCAATGTAAAGCCGTAAATGTAAAGTTAATAAAAAACCTGAGCACATCTGAACATTTTCTGTTTGTTTGTTTTTTTTGTTGTTTTTTTTATATCTGTCTGTCTATCTGTCTATCTATCTAGCATGTCTGGCGTTTGTTACAAGCAAACTCCGTCAAAATTGCTTGAGAATTGAGCGATTTATGACAACTTTAATTGTATAAGCACATCATTCCTCTATGGAAGTGATGCATTGTTGGAGCGAGTGGCCCCGATCCAAGATGGCGGCACTGCAGGCACATCGCTGGAGTAGGCGGCCGCAGTCAATGAGACATCTATGTATATATGTCTATGGCTTAGCAGCTCAGCTAGCAGCTCAGCTAGCGAAAAATATGGGGCAACTTGCCCCCCCGCATCAAAGTCCGCCCTAACGTGCTTTTTTTCCCCCACACTGACCGGCTCGGATAGTCTCAACGAGTGTCCCATAACATAGTAGAGATGAGAAGTGAACGAAAACCTCCACATTACTTGGCGATCGCTGTTTGTTGTGGTCTGTATCCAAATCTCAGGACACTGGAAAGCAAATCTCGTTCCGAAATCGCGCGATAGCTCGTGCTAAAACACCGGTTTTGGCGTGATTTCGGAACAAGATTTGCTTTCCAGCGATACTATGATACTATGAAATGATACATGAATAATAATACATACTAATAAAATGAAATGAAAGTGTTGTTTTGTGTGTGTATGTTTGTCAATAAAAGACCTGCATTTCTCTTGTAGTTAGTGCCTCTATCGTTTTCTTTTCTTTTTCCTCCTCTTAGATGAGTCATGAACAAAGATTTTATTACAAGAGACCAAATATGATTTAATCACAAATTCAATTGCCAAAAAGCCAAAGGTGATCATGGAATATATATTATATTTTATAAATATTAAAGCTAAGACGTGATCGCTAAAGAAGGGTATGACATCTGTGTTCCCCCATCACAATAGGAACCATTAGAGAACACACCCTGCAGTGACCACTAGACCATTGTATAGTGACTATTAGACTGGTATAAAAACACCTGTAGGAACCTTTAGACTCCTGTAGGAACCATTAGACTCCTGTAGGAACCATTAGACTGGTATAAAAACACCTGTAGGAACCTTTAGACTCCTGTAGGAACCATTAGACTCCTGTAGGAACCATTAGACTGGTATAAAAACACCTGTAGGAACCATTAGACTCCTGTAGGAACCATTAGACTCCTGGAGGAACTATTAGTAAAAGTCCTGTAGATTTGTGTGGGAAAAAATATATTCCCATTAGAAAAACGAACTGACCATTAGGAAAGCATGACTACCCATTAGAAACCATTACAAACCATCAGGAACCATTAGAAACCAATCGAATATGCCTGATGGTTTCTCTGAATTTTTCAGCAGGGCAGGCCCACCGCGGCCGCCCCTCCGAGGGCACAGGACCCCAGCCCCCAGCCCCATCACCCCACCCCCCCACTCATGAGTGTTGGTGCGATTGTGTTGTTTGCAAATAAACTGGGGGGCAACAGCTTAGCCATGCTGGGAGCGGGGTCAACCGGAGGTCCCGCCTACCTGAGCAACCCCGCCCACCTTACACGACATGCTGTGTCCCCCAGATGCAGTGTGTGTTATCAGTATTTTGCTGTGTTTAGTGACTAAGTGTAATTAAAATTGAGAGGCGAACCACCAGAGGGTGCAGTGAATGAGGCCGTTTCCTCCACCACACCCAGTGTGATGAGCACGCCTCCCATAGCCCTACGTGTGTGTGAGGGTGAGCAAAGGGGGCGAGAGGTCCGGGGGATGAGGTCTGTAGGGAGGGGGGCCAGAGGGCAAGCCGCCGAGGGCCACGGGCACCCCCAAGCCGTGAGCAGCCGCCCCCAAGATGAGGGCCCACCGCCCCCTCCACACACACACAGACACACACTTTTTTTAAGAGGGTTGCCTTTTGCTGCTGCATGTAACAGAGGACAAAACTCTTGACTGTTGTTTGTTCTTATGCACTGAACAACAGTAAAGAGTATTTGGCCTTCTTGGAGTCTCTGGGGTGATTCTTGATGACTCCATATTTCTCCTGCGGGACTTCAATGCTCAGTGTGTTCTGTTGTTGGACTTCTGTGATAGTGATAGACTGTCCATAACAAATACCATGATGGAGCATAAGGTTCTCAAATGTGTATCTGGTACCAGAACACCTAAGGTCAAAGGTCGATGATCGACTTCATAGTCTTATCATCAGACCTGTGGCTGTATGTTTGGACACTCGGGTGAAGAGAAGTGAAGAGTTGTCAACTGATCACCACCTGGTGGGGAGTTGGATCCCACACTGATGAAGGCTGCCAGACAGACCTGGTAAACCCAAACATGTAGTGAGAGTGAACTGGGAGCATCTGACGGAGGCTTTTGTTGCTGGGGGTTTTCAACTCTCACCTCAGGAAGAGCTTCTCCTGCATCCTGGGGGAGGTTGGGGACATGGAGTCTGAGTGGTCCATGTTCAAAGCCTCCATTGCAGAAGCAGCTGTTAGGAGCTGTGGTCTGAAGGTCAATGGTGCCTGTCAACAACCCAAAAACCCGCTGGTGAATACCAGCAGTGAGGGAAGCAGTCAGGCTGAAGAAGGAGGACTGGTTGGCTCGGGGGTCTCCTGAAACAGCAGACAGGTATGAGTCGGCCAAAAGGTCTGCCAGCTTGCAGCAACTGTGAAAGCTCAAAGTCAGTGTGGGAGGAGTTCATACAGACTATGGAGAAGGACTTTTGGGTTGGATTTGAGGATTTGAACTTTTTGATGCCTCAGGAAGGGGAGGCAGGACTTTGCCCAGGTTGTGTACAGCCGAGGGAGAACTGTTGACTCACACTGGAGACATTGTTGAACGGCGGAAAGAGCACTTTGAGGAACTCCTGAACCTGGCAAACACATCTTTTGTGGAGGAGATAGAGCCTGAAGACTCGGGAGAATCTTCATCCATATCCATGGCAAATGCACCTCGGTGGCAAGTTGCCAGTGTGGACGAGATCCTCCCTGAGATGTTGAAGGCTCTGGACATTGTTGGACTTTCTTGGTTGACACATCTCTACTAATGTCGCGTGGCATCAGGTATGGTACCTGGGGAGTGGCAGACCAGGGTGGTGGTTCCCATTTCAAAAAGGTGGACCAGAGAGTGTGTTCTAACTACCAGGCATCACACTTGTCAGCCTCCCCGGTAAAGTTTACTCTAGAGTGCTGGAAGGGGAGGCTCTGAGCGATAGTCGAACGTCAGATTCAGGAGGAGCAATTATAAATGTGGATTCCGTCCCGGTCGTGGAACAGTGGATCAGATCTTTACTCTTGCGGAGCTGCTGAGGGGGTCATGGGAGGTTGACCAGCCAGTCTATAGGTGTTTTGTGGATCTGGAGAAGGCCTATCATTAGGGCTCTGTGGGGGGTACTGTGCGAGTATGCAGCAACAGGCTCACTAATACAATGCAGTACAATACAATACAATAACCTTCAACAGCCTTCCTGTCAGGTAATCTATGATCCAAGAAACACAGGAAGGATCCACTCCCATTTCTGTGAGCTTGTCTTGAATATGGTGGGTTGGATGGAGTTGAATGCCTTTGAAAAATCAGTTGATGAACCATTCGGTCCCTGAAACACCAAAGTTAGAACTGTGCTTGTTATTAATGGACGCTGGACTCCTCCAGGTCTGTCCCTTGTCTTTGATCCTGTTCATGGACAGGATCTCAAAGATCAGCTGGGGTGAGGAGGTTGTCCAGTTTGGGGACTTCAGGATCTTGTCTCTGCTATTTGCAGATGATGTGGTTCTGCTGGCTTCTTCAGACTGTGACCTTCATCTCTGAAGCTCATGGAGCAATTTGCAGCGGAGTGTGAAGTGGCGGGTATGTGAGTCATCACCTCCAAGTCCAAAGCCAAGGTTCTCTGATGGAAATCATGAGAATGCTCCCTCTGGGTTGGAGGAAGATTCCTCTGTAGGGTGTCTGGGCTTATACTTAGAGATTTTCTATACCGTTTGGGATTATAAAGTATTTTTTCCAGCTTCCTGTTGTTTGGATTTATCAGGACTGTGGTGTGTTTTTGTATTCACTTTGTGATTAAAGTTCACTTTTGCTTCTTAATACCTGCTGTTAGCATTGACATTTTGGTCCTTCACTCACCGATTCATTATAACATGATCTGTATTTTCACATTATTTAAAATAAAAGCTTGAATCTGCTCCTAAAAGCTTGAATCTGCTCCTGTCTTAGTGAGAGAGGAAGAAAAAACAGAGAGGAAGAGGGCGGGCTTTACATGGAGTCACATTAAAATAAAAACCATCCCTCAGACAGCTCAGTAGCACAATGGAGGAAACGTCTGTACGATGTCTGCTCTGTAAGTAGAGAATCTGTTTGATTTTACTGATGATGGAGGAGGAAACATGAAAGGTCTGCAGAAGAACTTTAACCATTAACAAGGAAAGTGGACACAAAGAAACAGACTGGGATGAACTTAGAGCCATAAAATGTGTCTGCTTTATACTTTTACTGCTTTATACATCCAGTAACTGAAGACCAGCTTCTAATCTCACTTTTTAAAGCAGAATTGTAGAAATTCAATGTTCAGTCAGGTGCTATATTTACTATTAGAAGATTGTTCTGATCTATAGATGACTGCAAAGTAGCACATGGGTCAGCTTTAGGAATGTTCCTTTGTAATCAGTCCATGATCAGAGTGATCAGGAGGCTCTGAGGCTTCTCTGTCCACAGTTATGTTGACGACACTCAGCTCTATGTGTCTGCAGACGAGGCCAGACTGACTGAGCGAGTGTTAAACTGGATTTTAGATAGAAAGGCCTGGATGGAACACATCAGTTTACTGCTGGAAGTTTGGATCAGAGAGAAACTGAGAGAAACTGACCTCCAGACTAGAAACACTCAGACTCAACTGAAGCTGAGATGGAAGAAGTTTGGGAGTCGTTTAGTTTGAAAGTTTATTATTTATACTTTATTAGACTTTAGCATCTTAGCTTTGCATCCATGACTGTTGTTTTATTCAGTTTTAGTGTTAGTGTTTTACAATGATGGATGCCATTAAAAGTGGATGAAAGTGTTTTCAACTAACAGAAGATGCTTTTAATCAGGATTGTGCTTCAATACTAACAATGTAGGGAAGAAGAAAGCAGATAAAAAGCACTGAAGTGACTTTAATACCTCGGAGAGATTCTCAGTGGGTTTGAGCCAGAGTATAATATAAAATACTGAAGTGTGCTGATGAAGTTTTAGTTCACTTTTCTGGACTATTTTTACCTAATTTTGAAAAGAAAAAACACAACTGTTTTTATCAGTTTATAAATAAATAAAGACACCAGACTACTGTCAGAAAACATCTCTGAGTTCTCTCTCCTTCTTCATGATGTTCTGGTTCCACAGAGCTGCAGGACTTTAGATTAAAAATGAACCACAGTGAAGAAAAATGAGACAGAAGTTAAAACACAAAGAATCTGCTGCATGGAGATCAGACATTATGAACTACAGACCTTAGAATTACCCTGGAATGAAGCTTCCTCACTGATATTTTACATTCTGACTGATTCACTTCAGCTTTATTTACTTTCTGTACATAATTCTTTTTATATCAAACTCTGATCAACCTGAGTGTGATTTCTCTTTAGTTCTGCTCTCACTGATGAGCTGCAGAACAAACCAGGTGAAGCTGAACCTGAGTCCAAACAGATCTCAGTTTTTTTAAAGGAGATTCTGTTTCTCTGAGCTGTGAGGATGAAGACAGATCTGCTGGATGGACTCTGAGGAGAAACACCACAGAAGAACCAGAACTCAGTGTGGAGATGGATGGGGAAGACCATCTGGTTCCAGCTGTACCATGACCTACATGGTTCCAGGTGACAGTGGAGTTTACTGGTGTGAAGTCCATGGAGGCAGCAGCCAGTCAGAGCATCAAACCTCACTGTTTCTGGTAAGATGAGCTGGCAGTCATGCTGATGAAGCGTGTGTGAATGGATTGAATGCTGTAGTTTGTCTCTGTGTTGAGGTGGTCAGTGAATCCTGCAGAGTCCTGTCCTCCCTGTGATGGAGGGGAGATCGCCCTCACTCTGAGTGTCAATCAAACCCCGCCTCCCGGCCTCCCAGCTGCTTCTATTAAAGATGGTTCCCTAATCAGGACCTGGCCCGAGGTTCACATGACCATCTCCATGTTTCCAGGTCTTGATGAGGCCTCTACAGGGTGTAACATCAGCAGTCACGGAGAGTTCCATCCAGCTGGAATCTCTGTCACAGGGTGAGGACAGGGTGTTTTCTGGCAGCCGGACGTTCAGCAGGGTTTCAACATTATGGATCGTAAATATTAAATATCTCTTCAGGAAACCAACCACCACCTCTACTCCTACATCCACCTCTACTCCTACATCCACCTCTCTCCTGGTTCTCCTCTACTCTTCTCTCTTCCTGTGTCCTGTCTGTTGCATGTGTTGTTGTGTTCTACTGGTTCTACTACTGGTTCTACTGGTGAGACGTCGTGTTCTCAGGAGACCTAAAGGTGAGACAAACTCAAAAACAATGTTATCAATTAAATGTTCATTAAGATTCTTTCAGAGTAAATTCTGTCTCTTTGGTTGATTTCAGCTGATGGAGGAGAAGCTGGAGGAGATGACATCACATACAGTGACATCAGAGTATTACATCATCAACAGCAGCCAATCAGACGGAGCAGAGGTAGAGTTTTATGTGCTGAGTGTCCAAAGTTCTTCTGAGACAACATAAATAATTTATTTGACCTTTCTAGAGTCACTCTACAATAAGACGTGTTTCTCCATGAAGAATGTTTCACTGCTTCTTTGTTTCTTCACTGACGTCTTCTTCTTCAGTCTCCTGGATGGAGTTGTGAGGATCCAGGTTTGACTTCAGACTGTTAGAGTCCGTCCTCAGCAGAAGGCAGGATCAGTGTTTCAGCCAATCACAGAGCTGAGGAAGCAGGAAGTAACAGACTGCAAAGCATTCTGGTAGTTGTAGGAATTCCCCCTCAGAGCGTCACAGCCCTCTTCTTTGTTGTCTCTGCTCACAGATCACCAAGATTTAAACTTATTGCAGCTTTAATCCTCCACATCTTTACAGAACAGTTTCTACGTCTGATGATTTATTTTCAGTGTGTTCTTGGTGTGCTGGACTGTGTGTTGTGTCTCCTGTGGTGAGTCTGTTAAAGGAAACCAGCAGCTCTGTGGTCGTCAAGGTTCCTGTTTCTGATCAGAACTCTTTGTTCCACTGCAGGCTGCTCTAAAAACTGTTATTCAGAGAGTTCCTTCCTCTGACCCTCACACAGTTCTACTTTATGTCACACCAACACTTAAGTTCAGTGTATCTGTGTTTAAATTCAGATAAAGTTGATGCATGAAGGCGTTGACTAAATCTAGCAGCTCTGAGGTCAGTGTTTCCATCCTGTACAGCAGCAGAGGTGTTAAAAAGATAAAAACTGTCAAAGTGTGAACTGTACTTGTTGTTGGTAACACTTGTGTCTGCGTTCTAACCTGGTCTTCCATTCCAGCCTCTATGAAGAGGATCATTGTGTCTTGGTTCTGTTCTGGTATCAGCTGTAGAACCTGCAGTGATCTGGATCTATCTGACTTTACAGAGAGCGATCCAGCTGCAGTCTACTCGGCAGTGAAAGGAAGAGAAGACGTCACTTATGGACAGATGGTCTTCAAAGACGGTGGAGGCCGATCAAAGACAGAGGTACAGCTGCTCTTCTTTGTCTCCATGGTGGTTCAGCTGCAGAACAAGAGTCCAACAGTTGTAGAGACGACCGATAGAGGACACTGGTAGCTTTATTCACAGCTCAGAAACACAGCTGCAGCTGAACGTCACAATATTGGCTCGACTCAACTTGCTTGGAACTGCGGCTGAGCAGGTACTAAAATAGTACCTGGTACCAGGTACATCTTGATAGAAAACTTCACAAACCAAGTAGAGTAGAGCTGAGTAGGTGCTGGTGGAGAAGCGCCTTATGTGCTCCTCCTGGTTCACAGCTAGGCCGGTCAGGGTGCTGGTTTAGAATCCCTGTTGAGGAGGCTCATCCAGGGGTAGGTGGAGGTCAGGCTGGTCAGAGAAACAAACCATCTGGTGGGTGGTCTCGAGGCTGGTTGGAAAAACGGGCCCAAGGGTTGTAGTTCCCCAAATACCAGGCTGTTGTCCACAGCAGCCGAGGTGGACCCCTCTGGAGGCTGGACTGGGAACCGGTGAAGGCCAGGATGTAGGGCAGATACAGGGAGACCCCAGCTGGGCTCAGTGGTGGGAGCACTGAGGTCAGTGAGAAAGAGGTGTGCCAGGCAGGAGCAGAACAATCTGGATGTTTTTGTAGAAATGTGTAAAAACCTGGATCCTGATGCACAGATGTATCTAAAGGAATCTGTGGGTTTTCATACCCTGACAGTTGTCTGGCAGGCAGAGCTTCACTCTACCGATTTATTCACGGATGTTAATGTTTAATTTTACTGTTTTTGTTGTTTTGTTGAGTAGAAAAACTAGACATCAGCACCTTTGCATAAAAATGTGATTCTAAGACGATGTGAAAGAGCAGAAGGACCGATTCTTAAACTGGTCTGAACACAGAAAGAGTTAAAACTCATCTCTGTTAAACTCATCAGCCAAAGCAGACCACACTGTTCAGAAAACAGGCCAGTTTGACACCACACCTCACTGAAGGAAGGAAGCTGCTGCTGTGGTTTTATCTGCTGAGTTGAATTATTCTGAGAATTCAGCAGCTTTGTGGTCGTCTTCTTTACTGTTTCACACGAATAATGTCCAGTTATATTTGAGCTGTTAGTCATTAACAGCAGCAGAAGAAGGGGAACAACATTTATAAAGCTCCTAATGAGTCTGATTATAAAGCTACATGGAAAATAATTAGTTTAACACTGTAAAGTAACCGTGCTGGTGTCAGTGTCGCTGAACTGATGTATTTTCTGTGTTTTATTGTGCAGACAGAGATCCAGTGCAGTTTACTCAGCAGTGAGAACAGAAGAAACCAGCTATGGACAAATAGTCATCAGACCAAACAGGAGCAGAGGTATAGCTGATCTTTATTCTCTACTTTGGAAAGAAAGAAGAGAAATGTTTCCTGAAATGTTGAACTGTTCCTTTAAAGTCATAAGGGAGAGAAACCACAGGGATGTCCACGAGTACTCAGACCCTTTAGTGACCTTCAAGAATCAATGCCACACTTCAAAAATATTCTGTCACAGCTTCATCATTTAAAATAATGCTTGGAAAAGTACAGGAGTATTATCTGCAGTGTCTGATTATTAATCCTAATCATCAAATGTTCAGCAGTGTTTTACTATCTGAGCTGTTTTAACTGATCAGCCACAACATTAAAACCAGCTGTAGAACATCATGCTGCTTCTCTGCTCACTCCACAGGTCTGAGTTTATTCAGGCTCAGTTCCTAAAAAAATGCATCTGAAACTAGTGGGGACACGAGAAGTCATCATCAACCACCATCCACTCAATGATTCAAAATTTGTCCAAAATGATGGAATTTGTTCAAATGGTACAAAAGGTTCCAAAATAGTTTAAATTGTGCCAAATTACTCAAAATTTGTCCAAAATTATGTAGAATTTTCCCAAATGGTTCAAAAGGTCCCAAAATTTCTGAAAATGTTTCCAGAATTACTCAAAATGTGTCCAAATTATTCACAATTTGTCCAAATGGTTCCAAAAGTTCCCAGAATTTCTTAATGTTTACAGATTTACTCAAACTTTGTCCAAAATGACGCAAAATTTGTCCAAATGGCACGAAAAGCTCCCAAAGTTGCACAAATTGTGCCCCAACTTACTCAAAATTTGACCAGAATGATGCAGAATTTGTCCAAATTGTCATGGACTAGGTGGTGTGAAACCATGAAAGCAGGGAAAACAGGCAGGCGGGTGAATTAAAAAGGAAGTTTTATATATATATATAATTAACAACAGAAAATAACCACTCGGGAGGCACAGGGAAGAGGAACTAAACGGGAGCTAAACGAAACTAAGAGCAACGGACCTGATGTCTGTGGTGGGGAACTTTAAACTAAATAGAGGAGAGATGACTCACAAATGTCTGGGGTATCAGAAGGCGAGGTGGAGGACAGAGCTGAGGGAGCCGGCGGTGGGGACGTGGAGAGGACCGAGGAGCAGACAGATCAGGAGCAGGCGAAGGGAGGTGCAGAGCGGGGCAGTGGTGGCGAGCAGACGAGGTAATCCATAAAGTCCAGGGAAAGGTGTGCTCATGACGGAGTGCAGAATGCAGAGTGCAGCAGGGGTGATGAGCAGATGAGGTAATCCTTAGATCCAGAGAGCGGTGTGCTCGCGGCGGAGTGCGGCGTGCGGCGTGTAGCGTGTAGCATGAGACATGAGGCATGAGGCAATGATCCAGCATGGAGCTGAGGGAAGAGCCAGGCTTTATACAGAGCTCATTACTCATTGCGCTCAGCTGCGCTCTTCCACAGCCGCTCCTAATTAGATGAACCAGAGCACAGGAGCAGGAGGGGGTGTGACACAAATAGGTCCAAAAGTTCCCAAAATAACTCAAAATGTTTGCAAAAATACTCAAAATTGTCCAAATGATGCAAAATTTTGTCCAAATGGCTGAATATATTCCCAAAATCACTCAAAAACTTACTAAAATTACTCAGAATTTGTCCAGAATGATGCAGAATTTGTCCAAATATAAAATTAAATAACTCAAAATATTTTTAAAAATACTCAAAATAATCTAAATGAGTTCAAAAGTTTCCAAAAATGTTCCCAGAATGACTCAGAATTTGTCCAAAATGATGTACAAGGGTTTTTTTTTTTAATTTCCTGTCATCATTTTGCTGCATATTAACATGATTGTGTTGTTTTTGTGCAGAGCTGCTTGTTCTCATTCTGTTTTCTCTGTTTTGTTCAGAGTTTCCACTGGAGCCTCAGGTCATCTACTCATCACTGAAGTAGTCCACCAGTCCAACCAGTGAGCTGCTGGCCTCTAACTGGTCCACACAGCCAGTCACAACACAGTACATTCACTTTTATGGAGATTTTTAAATGTTCTCACTCAATTAAATTCATACAAAAGAATGAAGAAACTGCAGAACTAAAATAGTAAAACCAGAACATCTTAAATGTCTCCTGTTGAAACAGAATGTAATGGTAACTAGTCGTTCTGTGTTCTGTTTATTTATATCTTATTTATGCTACAGCGATCAGGTTTCTCTGCAGGATCAATAGTTTTGCTTGCTGTTCTTCTCATGTGGTTCTGCAGGTTTCAGAGATGTTGGATGGAAAAATTTGACTGGCTCTGGTTGGTTGTGGCTAACCGATGTGTGTGTCTGTTCAGTGTAGAAAGCAAAGAACAAACCTACAGAAACCACAACCGCAGACTATAAACAGCATCACTCTGCTGCTGAAAACTCTGTACAGAAGTCCCCCCCCCCCTTTTTTTTTTTTTACAGAAGGCGTGTTTAAACAGATTGTTTAGTTGATGATACATCTCCTTGTTCAGGTCAGAAGCTGTTCAAACCGAGAACGTTCCTGTCAAGAGAAGCCGTAAATGAGCTTCTGATCATGTATAAAATATCTGGGATAGAATAAAATGACTCTGTGCAGTTTGATGTTTGTAGTTTTGTTGTGAAGTCTGATGAGCTCATTATCAGGACGTCTGCTTCAGTCAGCCTGAGAACATTCAGAGACATCAGTATCTCAGCTTTCACACATTTATTCCAGTTGATTTACTGTGATCCTCACAGACAAGTAGAAATGAGCATCATCTGCATAGAATGAAACAGTGAGTTACAAAGTCAGACGAGTAATTTCTTTGCTTATTTCACAGAATTAGATTTGATAATATAAGTATTGCGAGTTTGTAGTTCTTTTTCAGAAACATCTACCAATCAGTGGAAATATTTGGTACAAATAAGAAAGAAAAAGCCTTATATCACTGCTGTTAGCACTCTGTGTGCAGATAGGTTGTGTTGGTGTGTTTGTCTCCATTGTCCAGCTGATGCATCCTGGGAATCCACCAGATTCACTTATTGATGCTCAGTAATCCACCTGGAGCATAAAATCCAGAGTGTCGTCATGGTAGAGAGTGGGTCATCTAGCTAAATGGTTGTATTTATATAGCGCTTTTATCCAAAGCGCTTTACATGATATGTCACATTTACCCATTCACACACACATTCACACACTGATGGCGGGAGCTGCCATGCAAGGCGCTAACCACAACCCATCAGGAGCAATTAGGGGTTCAGTCTCTTGCTCAGGCACACCTCGACATGAGCACAACAGGCCGAGGATCGAACCAGCAACCTTCTAGTTACAAGACGGCCACTCTACCTACTGATCCATGCCGCTCCTCTAGTTAGATAGTTAACTGTGATGGTGTTATTGGTTCTCCTCTCAGCCAAAACCTCAGTGACGGCGGCGATAGACGAGACTTCTGTAGCGGCAGCGTAGTCGGCAGTAAACAAGACCTCGGCGGGCGTCAACGGCATCTGCGGTATTTGAAACCTCTGTGGCGTCACATCGTCTGCCGTAAACAACACCTCCGTGGCATAGTCCAGTCGCAGCAACTGGCCGGTCTCCCTGATGCAAGCGCTGTGGGAGCGCACGTGAGTGAAACCACCAGGTGGCTAGTGTGGGTTACGTTAGCTTTAGCTGCTCGGGTTGTGGAAACGTTTTTCCAACCTCTCTCCTCCAACTGGAAAAATAAACTGCGACACTGGCTGAACGGTCGCTGTTAGACTCACTGTCCGTGGGTTCTTTAGTCCGTTTCTCCACCAACTTCTTGCCTGTACAGTTCTATTTTCTTTTATCATCCGTCCGTCTTCTGCCCCGCACTCCACCTGCTTCTCTCCTCTTCCTCTCTTTTTCACTTCCGCATCCGCTCGACCTTTCACACACGGTGACTAATGGTACCTTCTTACATACAGAACTCAACATAAATATTTACTTATAAACACTTTTTTCACAAACTATGCATTTGACATTAAAATAAATACATAAACAAAATTTAAAAAAAACACAAATGAAGTGAGTGCTTCTTTTTCTTGTTTCAACCGGGTTACATCCCCCCTTACTAACCGTCTCGATGTCCTCATCAGACGTCAACCTTTTAGGAACTACACCAACATGGAACTGTAAACTGCGTCTGACACACTCAAAGGCACTAAAGGGAACAACTAATTTCCAAACTTGATGATAATACCTCTATGAACTATGGTGATTGGTTGCTCACTGGCCTTGCCAGGTTCATCATAGGTGAGTCTGAATACTGGTTTTACTTGTCTCTTTTCTGTTGTTCTTGGTCTCAGCTCTCAGTATGGTTTGGCATTAAAGCTTGGTTTGGCTCTGGGTGTTCTAACCGAATTTCTGCTAACCTCCTGTTCCGATTCACAGTCAGTGACTTCTGACTCTGTCTCACCCCGATTTCCAGGGTCATCCCCATTTGTCTCACCCTCCTGCTCTGAGTGTTGTGGACTGATGTCCCTGACCAGTTCTTCATCTGAGCTCACCAACTCACTTTCCGTGACTGTGACCTTTCTTTTCAACAGAGAGTCTAAATAGTCTCGATAGGATCTACCAGGTCTGGCACTCTCCCCTCTGATGAAGATTCTGCTACTTCACAGAGGCGTTCTTTTGGTTTGTTCATGCGTTTTGTCTTTCTGGTGCTTGTTGTTTTAGGCCTAACAGCAACTTCCTCACCACTTTGACCCTTTGGTATCCGTATGCCCAAGGTTGTCAGGCTGTGTTGACTCATTGTGAACCAACACAGTGAGATGGTTGACTTCTAGTGCAGTACCAGGAATGAGTGGGGGGCGGGGGGGGCGGGTTGTGGGGGTGGACGGGGGGGGCGGGTGGTCGTGGGGGAAGTGGGGCTGTGGGCCGGTGGGGCGCCGTGGGGGTCTGCTATGGCCCGTTCTGCTGCGCGGGCCTTGGGGGCTCTGGCTGTGTCGGGGGGGGTCGCTCCGGGCTCCTGGGCTGGGTCTCCGCTTGGTGGCTCCTGCGGGGGGCTGGGTGGACCTCCTTGGGCTGGAGGGGACAGCTCCCTCCTTTTGGTGGAGGTTTTCATGCATGCCAGACCCACCACACCGGCACCTACCAAAACTCAATCGAGTGTGTTCCTCCGGTTGCTGAGTCTATGGAGGTTGCTGGGTTTGTGTCTGTGGATCTCACTCTGCTTTATCTATCCTTCTTGTGGCCTCCTGACATCTTCATGATTGATCCAGTTGGGACTTTTTCGTATTAGGTGTTTGTGAAGGGTTTTAGATTTGTAAATGGTTTTAAGGTGTGAATTAAAGAGTACAAACAAATAAAATGCACCTTTTCTCTTAGAACACTGTCTATGCCTCACCTGTCTGTCTGTCGTGTGTTTGTTTTATGTTTCACTTGGGTGTGCACAGCCCTCAATGGCATAATGCAGGAAACAGCTTGAAATAAACATGATAGGTTAATTTGCCATGAGGACAGGTGATGGTCACAGTCACAAAGAAGAAAAAAATTGCACATGAAGCTTAAGCAATGGCACCATGGGTGGTTGGTGTCATTTCTGAGCGGACTTGCAGATAAAAAAAGAAAAAGAAACTCCTTTATCAGCTTGGATTCAAAATCTCGACCTTGGTCGGAGTGAATCCTCGCTGGTAACCCATAGTGCACGAAATACTTCTCAACCAAGATCTTTGCTACTGTCAATGCTTTCTGATTTTTAGCTGGAAAAGCTTGGGCATATCTAGTAAAATGGTCGGTTACAACCAGTACATTACTGATGCCTCATGAATCGGGCTCCATTGACAAGAAGTCGATACAAACTAAATCCACTGGACCACTGCTGACAATGTGATGCAAAGGGGCAGCCCTCTTACAAGGAGTCTTTCTTTTTACACACATCCCACAATTTTGGACATAGTCCTCCACATCACTGGTCATTCAGGGCCAGTAAAACCTTGCTCGGAGGAGGTCAGCAAGCCTCTCAACTCCGAGGTGGCCCATCTCATCATGCAAAGCATGCAAAACACTTCCACGAAGTTCACCAGGCAGCACTAACTGTACTGTCTCCACATTGGATTTCTTGCCAACCTGACACAGAAGCCCATCTTTCATCTCCAGACTGCCTGCTTCTCTTTTGAACAACCTTACCTCCGGACTTATATATTTGCTTCTAGGCCAATCACCATGCGTCACCGCCCTGATCACCTGCTCAAGCACATCATCCTTTCTCTGGGCTTTGATCAAGTCAGCTTTCGAGAACTGCCCCAGAGAACTCGGGTGCAACTGAGATGGAAAAGCATATGCATCAGGAATACAGGCCGGTGATGCGCCTAGCTGCTCTACATATCTCGGAGACTCATCTGGACTTTCCCTAACTTGCACCTGCTGACATATGGACTTCACAGCTGTGGGAGACACGTTCACCCATTCTCCATCATCTTCAAGCTCAGCAATGTTGCGAGACAACAAATCGGCATCTACATTGGCTTTGCTCGGCCTATACTACACATCAAAGTCGTACGTGGCCAATGCAGCCAACCAACGATGGCCCGTTGCATTGAGTTTAGCCGTAGTGAGCACGTACGTCAAGGGGTTATTGTCGGTGCGCATCGTGGACTTGGCCCCGTAGAGGTAGTCACGAAATTTATCAACGATGGCCCACTTAAGCGCAAGGAACTCAAGCTGGTGCACTTGATATCTCTGTTCAGGTGAGCTCAACTTTCGGCTTGCAAAGACCACCGGTCTTAGCCCCTCAGGATGCTCCTGATAAAGCACAGCACCTACCCCTTTGAAGCTTGCATCCGTGTGCAGGACATACGGCTTCGCTGGATTAGCAAACGCCAACACTGGTGCGTTTATCAGACACTGAATGATGTTCTGGAATGCATCAGTACAAGACTGATTCCATCTGTCGTTGAATGGTTCTGACTCTATCAGGTAAGTTTTGTTCTTGTCCAATCCCTGCTTTCTTCCACGCTGGGTGGGTACATAGCCCTTCGTCAGTTCTGTGACGTAGTTCGCTATGAAGCGTCTGTAATACCCACAGAACCCTAAGAACGAACGTAATGATTTTAGGTCTGTGGGCTCAGGCCACTTGGCAACCGCTTGTATCTTGTCTGGGTCAGTTGTGACACCATCAGCGGACATGATGTGCCCCACATACTTAACTCTTGGCTGACAGAACTGGCACTTGTCAAGGGAGAGTTTCAGGCCTGCCTCCTCCAGCCTGTCCAACACCCGCAGGAGACGCTCCTCATGCTCTTCCAGTGAACGGCCAAAGACTATGAGATCATCCAAGTACATGAGCACTTGAAGGAGGTTCATTTGCCAACTGCTTTTTCCATAAGTCTTTGGAACGTTGCGGGTGCTCCAGTAATGCCTTGTGGCATCCTCTCAAACTGGTAAAAACCCAGAGGACAAATGAAGGCAGTTTTTCTTTGTCCTCTTCTGCCATGGCAATCTGGTAGTAGCCCCTTCGTAAATCAAGAACAGAAAACCACTTACTCCCAGACAAGCAATCTAACGCATCATCAATGCGGGGAGTGGTGTACTGGTCAGGAGTTTACGCCTATTAAGGGTCCTATAGTCAATGCACATCCTAATACGCCCATTTTTCTTTCTCGCAACCACTATGGGTGACGCGTACTGACTCCAAGACTCTTTAATGATGCCAGGCTGCAGCAACTCCTGCAGATGTTTGCACACTTCTTTGATGTCAGCGGGAGCCAGGAGCCTCGAACGCTCTCTGAAGGGTCGTGGATCGGTCAAGCGAATGTGATGTTCGACGTCTCTCACCAGACCAACGTCCCATTCCTGCAAGGAGAACACATTAGGTCGCTCACACAACTTTTTGCGTAATCGATCCTTCCACTGCTGAGGTATTGGCGAATCCCCAAACTGAATAAGTTCTGGGTCTAGCTGTGTGGGTGCAGTCACAGTCTCAACGTCCACCTTTGGCAATGGAACAACTGTATCAACTTGACACAGTTGGCCTATGACAGTCCCAACTGGGATGACAGTGTCTCTTAGTGACTCATTGTGAACCAACATAGTGAGATGGTTGACTTCTAGTGCAGTACCAGGAATGACCATGGGCTGGAGCAGTACTCCAGATGGCAACGGAGTAACAGGTGAGGCTTCCACCATCAGCATGTCATTACCCACAGGCCCATTTAACTCGACTTCACAAATGGCACAACACTCAGCACCAGGAGGTAAGTTAAGAGACCCAGGCCCCATCCATTTTACCTCACCTACATGCTCCTCTTCTCCATCAAGGGAAGACTGGTTTGGAAAGGAAACCAAAGCTTTTGCTTGTATACCCAAAGTTTCACCAATGTCAACTCCAGCTGTGTCTTTGCACAGTCTGGCTAACCTCTGGAAAAGACTGGCATTGGTGCCAAGAATTACAGGAGTTTGCTCCGGACTTTGGGGGCTGGGACAGATCAAAGCCAAGACAGAGATGGTTTCATTCACCCCTGTGACCTTTTCCGGAAATTCCATGTCAACCACCATGTATCCCAGATATGGATAACTTGTGTCACTTAACCCCCATATAGCCAATCCGGACACTGGCTGGATAACCACGAGGTAAGTGACGCTTGTACCATTGTTCGAAAATGATTGTGACCTGGGAGCCACTATCAAGGAGAGCGTCACACTGTTGACCATTGATCTTAACGGGAACGACAGAAGAAGGTCCAATCAATCCCTGTGGAATGTCGGGTTTCAAAACAGTCACTTCACTTTTCTTAGCTGCACAGTTGGTGGGGCTATTGCTTGTTGAAGGAGCTGGCTCACCCTGTTTAGCTTTTTTCAAGGACCTTATCAACTTCTGAATGACTTTGGATTGGTTCTCTGGATTTCTACATTTAGCAGAATAGTGGCCACTCTCACCGCAGCGATAACAGAAATTTCCATCTGGGTCGATAAATGCTTGCTGTCGGCTCTCATTTTGAGCCCGTTGTACTGGTTCCATTTTTAAAGCTGCAGTGGAGGCATCATGTACTCTCTGCTTCTTTGTTGTCAACTGTTTTTGCAATCTACTTACTTGTTTTTTCAGGGCAATAATTTCAGGGTCAACACGTGTCTCAGGGACAAGCTCATTCTCCCTTAGCTCATGTTCTTTTTCACTGGCAGTGGCTTGGCTATTTGTCGCCGTCATAGCAGTGACCATTGGTAAATGGTTGTATTTATATAGCGCTTTTATCTAAAGCGCTTTACATGATACATCACATTCACCCATTCATGCACACATTCACACACTGATGGCGGAAGCTGCCATGCAAGGTGCTAACCATGACCCATCAGGAGCAATTAGGGGTTAGGTGTCTTGCTCAGGGACACCTCGACATGAGCACGATGGGCCGGGGGATCAAACCGCAACCCTCCGGTTTCGAGATGGCCACTCTACCCACTGAGCTATGCCGCCATTGCTTTCAGTTCTTTAATATCACACTTTAGACTGTGAATTTCCCCTTCCCTACCATCAGCATCTGCATTGACTTGTACCCGCCGCACAGACAAGTTCAGTTTCATGCGAGAGGACTCATATTCTCCTTCGCTGCGGACTTCGCTCAAGAGCTCCACGAAAGATGGTGGACGTTCCCTACGCTCCCTCAACTTGAGCTGAACCAACATTAGATCAGAGTGTACAGCACCTCTGAGGAGTTGCTCCACCCGAGCCTGATCTGCTCGGTCAGCTGGAAGACCTCCCCTGCGAACAACTCTGGATAGAGACAACTCTAGCCGTTTCAAGAAATCAGACAACTTTTCCTTGGGTTGCTGTTGCAACAACCTAAAAGTGAAATACAAATCCTCACCGGACTCAGCTGACCCAAATGCACTCTCAATGGCATCTAAACACTGGGATGGACTCACCTCAGGGTCGGCGTTCCGGGCAGCTTTCACTATACCCAAAGCAGGACCTTTGAGACTCTCTATAATGCGTCGCCTTTTCTCTTTAGCAGAGCAGTCACTTTCTTCAACCATAAGGCGTGCATGCTCCAACCAGTGATCTAATGCCTCTTCCCCAGCAGGGATGGGCAAAGTTCCAGAAAACAATCGCAGGCGGCGGTAACCACTACCTTCACCAGACGGTTTCTCCACCTTGGCTAGCAGATCCCCTACAGCACGGATTATGGACTCTGCTGAACCACCAGATGCTGCAATACCAGAAGCCTCTGATGCCCCTTGCGACTCACTAACCACCTCGGCTTCACCAGACACAATGACCAGGCTCCAGGCTTTAGTTTCACCTTCTGGCAACACTTCTGAAGGAACTCTTTGGGAGTCCACTGCCCCTCTGCACTCACAGAGAACAGACAAGAGGTTATGCGTTTGGTTAAACATGCGCCCTCTTACACGAACCCGCCCCAAAGCTTTAATAGTCTCCAGGGTCTGCTCAATCTTAGAAACCTCAACTCCCTCAGGAACTAAGACCATCAGAGAGTGTTTCTCATCTAACCCTTCTCCACGACACCATTGTCTGAGCTGTTTTACCAGGTCAGCATTGTTAGTGCGAGCCTCCATTTTATGCTACTTTTACTTTCAATGAACTGACTAAATATTGAATAGCTCCTACATACACACACAAAAAAACACAAACCACAGAAGTACAGTCACCAATCACTTGTTACATTAATTAACCCAATCCCAGCGGTGCCTCCATTTTATTTAGCGCCCTCTAGACCCCAAGCCTTTTAATAAGGTGCGCTCCCCAAGTTCTTTTTAAAAACTATCTAATGGTAAACTAATGCATGGGAGTAACAAATGTTGATGTGCTATTAATTTTAACTGGTAGCCTCTGTCCTGATACTTAACTGTTCTTATGTACAATATGGATACCCTTTGAGCGAATTGTTGTCGTTCTAAAGCACTCTCTAAGAGGAACTCAAACATTGTCAAAGAAACACCAAGCAAGCATTAATTATTTACTGTGGTAAATGCAATTAAATATATACAAGTATATGAAAAATAAAAAAAAAACAAGGACAATAATAAGTCAATAATACTATTCAAAAGGAATACTGGACACTTTTGGTTTTAAACCACAGTCTGATATGTCCTCTTAACTTTCAGTCAGAATGGCACTTGAATGCAATTTTGTCCTTTATGACCATTCAAATCATGAAAATTAAACAAACCAAAATAAAATGGGTACCCTTTTAAAAAAAAAAAAAAAAATTTTATTGGCTTTTCAGTAATTTTACAGCACAGATATAGAAATCATCAACAATCTAACAATGTTGTAGACAGTGCCAAGAAGAGTTGTTTTGAGATGACAAAAATATACTAAATAAATATGAACAAAACAACCACATTGCCATTAACCCTGTAACCATTAACAAAACAAAAAGTGAAAACTATTTGGGGGATAGAGGGGGTGGGGGGTGGGGGGTGGGGGGTGGAACTCAGATCAGTATTTGAATTTATTTCATTAGTTTGTTTTTAGTTACATCGTTATTGTTGATGATGTTATTTATTTTCATGAGTTATTTTTATTTTTCTCAAAATATTCCAAAAATGTATCCCATATTAAATGAAAGATGTCTACTTTATCTCTAAGTTCAAACTTGATTTTTTCTAGTTCAACATGTTTCATTACATCATGTAGCAAGTGAGTATAAGTAGGAGGATTATTTTGTTTCCAATTCAATAAAATAAGCCTTCTAGACAGCAGTGTAACAAATTTGAAAAGTGTTTTCTGTTTGTTCGAAAGATGAGCAGTGGCTGGTGGCACACCGAACAGTGCAAGTACAGGATCCGGACAGAGTTGAGTTTGACAAACTTCTGATAACATACTGAATATTTTCGACCAAAAGGTGGAAATACTTGGACAGCTCCAGAATGTGTGGGCAAGTGAAGCTTGGGCCTGCCCACAACGATCACAGGTTGCATCTACACCAGGAAACAGCTTAGAGAGGTGCAGTTTGGACAAATGAAGTCTGTGTAGAACTTTGAATTGGATCAATCCATGTCGGGCGCAGATTGAAGATGTGTGAACATTTTCTTGAGCTTTAGTCCACTGAAGATCTGTGATGTTCAATCCAATGTCCTGTTGCCAAGCTCCCTTTAAATGGTCCAGTGTGGGCATATCAACAATGTTTAACAAACAGTTATAAATTTTTGAGATTGCACCATTCTTCAATGGGTCTTTAAGGAAGATTGTGTTAATTTCATACTCAGGAGACTGATAAGGAAAGGACGGAAATAGTTTTTCACAAAGCTGCGAATCTGCAGGTATTTGAAAAAAATCCTTCTTTGACATCTCATATTTTATGCAAAGTTGGTCAAAAGTGGCAAACGTTTTTTGTATAAACAAATCTTGTATAGAGTGTATTCCCGCCGTTACCCACTGATTAAAATAGAGTCCCATTAGAGTTGGGTTAAGCTCATGATTGTGAACAATTGGAGTTAATACTGAGATGTCTTTCCATTTAAAATGTTGTCTGATTTGGTGTAAAATTTTTACTGAATGGGAAAGTACAAGGTTTTTAAATTTGGGAATGGCGGCATTTAAAGATGCATAAAGTACTGCCTGCAGTGAAGTTGAACAGGCACTTATCTCCTCAGTTCCGACCCAATCAGCCTCCCCAGCGTTACACCAGAAAGACATAGCACGTAAATTACAGGACCAATAATAAAATCTGAAATATGGCACTCCCATCCCCCCGAGCTCTTTAGGTCTTTGTAAAAATGACTTCTTAATTCGGGGGGTCTTTTTATTCCAAATGAATTGTGAGATTAGACTATGTAGTTTAGAAAAGAATGACTTGGTAATGAAATAGGGTACACATTGAAATAAAAATAAAAATTTCGGCAACACATTCATTTTTATAATGTTAATCCTTCCTGCCAAGGAGATTGGGAGATTGATCCATTTATCTAAATTTTGTTTTGTTTGTTCGTACAAGGTTAAGTAATTGTGCTTGAACAGACCAGAGAACTCCTGTGTCACCTGAATACCCAAATATTTGAATTGATCAGAAATTGTAAATGGATATAAATGAATAAAGGGGCAAGGTTGATTAGCCTTGCTCTTGATTAGAAAAAGAGTAGTTTTGGAGAAATTTGTTTTATAACCAGATATTATTCCAAAGTCTTTCAGTATTGACATTATAACTGGTAGGGAGTCTGTTGCGTTTGATACATATAGTAGTAGGTCATCTGCATATAACGATACCTTATGTTCAACTCCACCTCTAATGATACCCGAGAAGTGTGTATTTGTTCTTAATGCGATGGCCAATGGCTCGATTGCAACGGCGAATAACAGAGGGGATAATGGGCATCCCTGCCTCGTAGAACCGCCCAAAGGAAAGTAAGTTGAGTGTATATTGTTAGTTCTGACCGATGCTTTTGGGTTAACATACAGTAATTTAATTAAAGAAACAAATGTGGGGTCGAATCCAAATTTTGACAGGGCCGAGAAGAGATAATCCCACTCGACCCTGTCAAAAGCTTTCTCCGCATCTAAGCAGAGCAGCAATTC
This sequence comes from Acanthochromis polyacanthus, assembly GCF_021347895.1. Lineage (NCBI taxonomy): Eukaryota > Metazoa > Chordata > Actinopteri > Pomacentridae > Acanthochromis > Acanthochromis polyacanthus. The sequence goes on from NC_067136.1 coordinate 879,976, forward strand.
TTGATCTCTTTTATTATCATGAGTGTATATTATGTTCAGGAGTCTCCTAATATTGAGAAAAAGATGACGATTTTTCATGAAGCCCGTCTGATTTTGGGACACAATTGTGGGGAGAACGTTCTCTAAGCGTGTTGCCAAGATTTTCGCTAGGATTTTATAATCGACATTTAATAGACTTATCGGTCTGTATGAGCCAGGCTCTAAAGGATCTTTGCCAGTTTTGTGTATAAGCGAAATACTGGCCTCATAAAACGATGGAGGCAGGGAGCCTTTTTCCAGCGCTTCATTAAAAACCTTCAGTAACAGTGGCGATATTTGTTCCTTAAAGGTTTTATAAAACTCCACGGTGTAGCCGTCAGGCCCCGGGGCTCTTGAATACTGCATTTTAGTGATTGCTTGTTTTATCTCTTTTAATGTTATAGATTTTTCCAATGTGGCTTTACGGTCAGCAGTAATTTGAGGGATATTTAAATTCTTAAAAAACATATCTATTAATTCAGAGTCCCCCTTCGATTCAGATATATAAAGTTTTATATAAAATTGTTTAAATACATTGTTAATCTCTTTCGGGTCTGTTGTGATTCGTCCCGCACCCATCCTGATTTCAGAAATTGATCGTGATGCCTCTTGTGCCTTAATTTGGGATGCTAGGAGTCTGCCATTTTTTTCTCCATGCTCATAGTAACCATGACCGAGCTGTTTCAGCAACCTAGTTGTTTCTGAGCTATAGAGTAGATTAAGTTCAGTATGGAGACATTGCTTTTTATTATACAAATCTGCTGTAGGGGAAGTTTCATATAGTTCATCTATATTTCTAATCGTATCAATAATAGTAGATTTCTTCTCTCGTCTTTTTTTATTAGTGAAGCTGCTCCATGAAATCAACTGACCACGTAAATAAGCTTTTTGGGTCTCCCATAAAATACATCTGGTTACCTCAGGTTTATCGTTGGTGAACTGGAACAAATCCAGTTGTTTCTCAACTTCCTTCCTACCGACCTGGCCCGATAACATAGAGTTATTAAATCTCCACATTTTTGTTATGTATTGCCCAATTGCAATTTGTAATAATACTGGGCTATGGTCTGACAAAACTATTGTTTTGTACTCACAACTCTGTACTTTTGACAACAGATCTTGGTCAATCAGAAAGAAGTCGATCCTAGAGTAGGTATGGTGGACTGGTGAAAAATAAGAGTACTCACTTTTGTCTGGATATAGTGTTCTCCAGGGATCTACAACCCTATACGTGCTCATGAAGGAATGGACTGTTTTAGCTGATTTTGATAGGGTTGCTGCTCTTTGTGAGGATCTGTCCAGTTGTGGGTCAAGTACCAAGTTAAAGTCTCCGCCAATGATGAGCTTGTGTGTGTTCATATTGGGTAATGTTGAAAAGAAAGATAGCATAAATTGATAGTCGTCCATGTTAGGAGCATAAATACATGCGAGAGAAACCAGATTATTGTATAATTTCCCTGTCACAATTACGTATCTGCCTCTTGTATCTGGAGTTACTTTATCCACAATAAATGGTATTGACTTTTTAATAATTATAGCAGTGCCCCTACTCTTGACATTAAATTTGGAGTGATATATTTGCCCTATCCATCCTTTACACAGTCTATTGTGATCTTTATCTTTAAGGTGTGTCTCTTGGAGAAAACCGATATCTGTGCCTAGTTTTCCAAGAGGAGATAAAATATTACCTCGTTTTACTGCCCCATTTATTCCTTTACAATTCCAAGATACAATATTAACTGTATTTAAAGACATACTTGCCGTTCAGTGCTCATACCGATAATTTTTAGACCGGTTCCACCCCGGGAGGGAAAAGAGGAGGAGGGGGAGGGAAGAATGCATAAAGAAAAAAAACTAAGGAAAAAGAAAAACACAATGAACCTTCTCAGTCCTCCTTCAAACGGAGGACTCGCGACTTGTATATTTACAAGCAAAACACCCCCTAACTGGAGAGGAAAACTAACTCTTAACTTCCTGCTTAACTCCGCTATTAATAAACAGCTTATGAAATTGCCTTTGAAGACCAGAAAAAGATCTATGTAACCTTTTTTTAAATTAGTTGTTAAATTAAGTAAATACTTAATAGGAAAATGTGTATAAATAAAAATACTTCTGACAGCAGTAATTTGCATAACAAAATTGGCCTGTTAACATTATTCATACCCGTTTGTTGTAAACAATGAAAAAAAATACCTTGTCTTCTCAAAAACAAATTGCCAAAGCAAAGTGTCAGGCCTTGTGTCTGTGTTGCTCAGTTCCTGGCTTACATCGTATTACTTCTGCTGAATGACCTCATCCCCGTCTGTTGCCCGCGCGATGCTCCGGACAAACTTCTCTGCTTCCCGTGGCTCGGTGAACATGTGCCTGGATCCCTTCACGGTAATGGACAGCCGCGCCGGGTAGTACAAGCTGTATGGGACTCCTGCCTCGCGTAGTTTCGCTTTCACTTGGTTGAATGAAGCTCTGAGCCGACCGACTTCAGGGGTGATATCAGGGAAAATGTGCACTGTGGAGCCGTTATATGTGAGTTTACCTTTCTCTCTGGATAACTTTAAGATCTTTTCTTTCTCCATGTAGTAATGCATGCGGGCCAGCATCGCACGGGGGCGGTCGCCTCGGTTATGCTCCGGGGGCCAATCCTGTGTGCACGATCGATAACCGGAGGGGAGCTTAAGTTGTCAGCCCCAAGAACCTGCTGCAGAAAGTGGGTTACAAAGCGTACAGGGTTGTCTCGTTCAATTCCCTCCGTCAATCCAATGATCCGTAGATTACAACGGCAACTTTGATTTTCGATTTGCAGACACTTCTCCCAGGCTCTTTTGTGTTCTTTCGACAGCGTTTCATAAGCATTCTCCAATGCGACCACTCTGTCACTATAATTGTTAAGTGACCGTTCCATTTCAAGCTGTGTTTGTACGGTCTTTGCCTGCTCATCTCCCAGGGATCCTATTTGTTGCAAGAGTTCAACTCTGAGTGCGGCAATGTCAGCTTTAGATTCCTGGCGGAGTAAGGTCATTTCTTCCTGGAGTTCCTTCTTCATATCCTCCACTTGTGCTTTCATATCAGCCACAATTCCTCCCCGGAGTGATTTTAATTCATTTTGTAAGGCTCGCACTGTGAGGATTGCGCTGTCCGCCTGCTCCTCGGCTTGTTTGGAGTCGTCCATGTTGCTAGCTTCTGCTACCGCAGCATTAGCTGTAGCGTTAGCCGTAGGTGTCAAGGTTGTTTGGAGGGTCTTTTGCGTGTATTTACGGGTTTCTTTTTTGTTGTCATGACGAGGTCCACATCACAAGTGCAAAGCACCATCTATTATTTCTTTCCCGGTGCGACAAAGTACTTTAATCAGTGAAAATTCAGCGGAGGTGCCACGGTGTGCAGCTCACTCCATTGGGCGGAAGCGGATGTCAAAAAATGGGTACCCTTAAGTCAAAACCGTTGCAGGTCTGTTTCTTCGCTCATGAGCGGTGCAAAACTGTTTAGCTCTAATAAAAAAAAACACACACTCACACACACACTCACTGCAGGAGCTCCATTGTCGTCCCTGAAGCGACGCAGATGATGGCGGCGTCAGCGGCAATGTCGGTAGACGAAACCTCCGTGGCGGCGGCGATAGACGAGACCTCTGCGGCGTTGCTTCATCAGCAGTAAACGAAACCTCAGTGGCGGCGGCGATAGACGAGACTTCTGTTGCGGCAACGTAGTCGGCAGTAAACGAGACCTCGGCGGGCGTCAACGGCATCGGCGGTAGACGAGACCTCGGCGGGCGTCAATGGCATCGGCGGTAGACGAAACCTCTGCGGCGTCACATCGTCTGCCGTAAACAACACCTCCGTGGCATAGTCCAGTCGCAGCAAACTGGCCGGTCTCCCTGATGCAAGCGCTGTGGGAGCGCACGTGAGTGAAACCACCAGGTGGCTAGTGTGGGTTACGTTAGCTTTAGCTGCTCGGGTTGTGGAAACGTTTTTCCAACCTCTCCTCCGCCAACTGGAAAAATAAACTGCAACACTGGCTGAACGGTCGCTGTTAGACTCACTGTCCGTGGGTTCTTTTAGTCCGTTTCTCCACCAACTTCTTGCCCGTACAGTTCTATTTTCTTTTATCATCCGTCCGTCTTCTGCCCCACACTCCACCTGCCTCTCTCCTCTTCCTCTCTTTTTTCACTTCCGCATCCGCTCGACCTTTCACACACGGTGACTAATGGTATCTTCTTACATACAGAACTCAACATAAATATTTGGTATTTATAAACACTTTTTTTTCATAAACTATGCATTTGACATTAAAATAAATACATCAATGAAATTTTAAAAAAACACAAATGAAGTGAGTGCTTCTTTTTCTTGTTTCAACCGGGTTACATATCTTATATTGTATGAGCTGTAGGTTAGCATTTTTTGTCATGAGGTAGATGTTTTTACAGATTTGGGACCAGAAGTTGGCAGCAGGAGTAATGAAAAGGTCTTGTTCCCATTTTTGTATTGGTAGAGCTATGGTTTGGCCAGATTTTGTTATTATTCTATATATTTTGGAGAGGAGTTGTTTTGGTGAGGAGATATTAATCACTTCTGAATAGCAGGTGCAAGATTAATATGGAGCCATAATGCTGACAGTAAGTTTTGGCATTGAAAAATGTTGAATTCAAAGCAAAAATACAAACATTGAACTTTCAATCTTACTGGCAGTGTTTTCACGTGAGGGGCGGGGGCTAGGGGGGGCGGGGCTTATAGCGCCAGAACGCGCTTCTTTGAGGAAAGGGGATAGGAGCAGATTGCCCTGTGCTGGCTAACGCCATTTTCGTTTGACCAAGCATGGATGAGAGTTCACCTGGACCTGGGACTTCGAAAACGCCAGTAAGTCTGTTTCTCTTTGTACGTATTAGTATATAATATTTTTCCACACAGAACCTTGTGGCGTTAAAACCACTTTAGGCTTCATATTATGCTAATTTAGCAAACGTGCTAACATTCTCTAAGCTAGCTAATGCATAATCAAGGATTTAGCCCGCAGAATCAAGGATTTTTACCTGTGTTTTTTCTGGAGGGGCTAAGTTGTGGCGAAATAATATTTAAGTTATTTAACCCGTTGCGCTTCAGTGTCCCGCACGCGGTACACTTTAAGATCTGCATAAGCAATTTGCTAAATGTCTGAAACGACAAACGTTATTATACAAACACTATACGCCGATGGAAGGCTTAGATTCTCATGAATCCGCCGGTATAAACCACTTTCAGATGTGATTACCACAGCGGGTAATATAAACACATTTGTCCAACAAACAACGAATATCCATCCATCCGTTCTCTATACACGACTTCAACGTACACAGCGCGACTCACATTTCTGGGTTCATTATTACACACAGATGAAAAGATTCCACAAAAAACAGCCATAATCCAACCTTTTACATCCAGACGACACAAGCCAGTAAACTATTTTATCCAAAACATGTCCTGAAGTCAGTATATGATCCACGAATAGGTCGTTTTTAAGGAAATGCACCTCGCAATGCGAGTCCAATATTCCCTGTATTTCTCGTCATATTTTTATTTACAAATAGAATATTAGTGATTTTTTGTACTGAAAATGGCTGGAATTGACTGCAGCTTAAAGGGGTTATTTAATAAATAATATTGAATAATGATATTAATATTTAAGTTGATGAAGAATCCCTCCTGTAAGTGGAAATGTGTCTGTAGAAACGAGTCAAAGCCCTTTTACATTAGCTAGCTTAGAGAACGTTAGCACGTTTGCTAAATTAGCATAATATGAAGTCTAAAGTGGTTTTAATGCCACGAGGTTCTGTGTGGAAAAATATTATATACTAATACGTACAAAGAGAAACAGACTCACTGACGTTTTCGAAGTCCCAGGGCCGGGATTGGGAGTCAAATTCGGCCTGGGACTTTTTGGACCAGACCAGCCCACCTGTGCAATCGACCAGAATCCCCCCCCCCCCCCCCCCCCCCCCAGCTCATAGAGTTGATTACAATTCAGACCATAAAACATCCTTTTTCAAACATTTTACCTGTGAAACACACATTAAGACCATCGATAAAAAAGTATAATATGCAGATGGAAGAATATAAATCACATTTGAATATTTTGGCAGCTTAACAAATAAAAATAATAATTTTTTTTGGCCTTTTTATTGTGATAGTCGCAGTGAAGAGGGACAGGAGATGGGGAGAAAAGTAGGGGGATGACATGCAGCAAAGGGCTGCAGGCAGGAATCGAACCCAAGCCGCTGTGTTGGATTCTAGCCCCTATACATGGGTCACCTGCTTAACCCTATAAGCTATACGGGCATCGGGTGCCCAATAATCAAAATTATTTAATAAATACCAGCGTACCGGCCCACATGTGGACCGGCCCTTCGGTCAAACGACCGAATGACATAACGTTCAATCTGCCCCTGAGGTGAACTCTGATCCATGCTTGGTCAAACGAAAATGCCGTTAGCCAGCACAGGGCAATCTGCTCCTGTCTCCTTTCCTCAAAACCATGAAGCGCGTTCTCGCGCTATAAGCCCTGCCCTCTTAGCCCCCGCCCCTCACGTGAAAACACTGCCAGTAAGATTGAAAGTTCAATGTTTGTATTTTCTCTTTGAATTCCACATTTTTCAATGCCAAAACTTACTGTCAGCATTATGGCTCCATAGATTTATAGTTGTGGTTCTAATGTTGAGTTTTGATTGAATAGATGACTTCAGCTGCAGATATTCCAGAAACTGATTACTCCTGATGCCGAACTCCTGGACCAAGGTGGAAAATGGAACTGGGGTGTTATTGTTAAGGATGTGCTTAAGATGATTAATGCCCTTTTCTGCCCATGTGTGAAAGATGAATGTTTTTTTGTTGCTTAGAAAATCTGGGTTGTTCCAAATGGGAGTGAGATTAGTTGGTGACAAAGCAGAGTTTGTTATTTTGTGAAATTTCCACCAGGCTGACAGAGCTGAAGATATTGTTGATACTTTGAAGCATGGGTGGCGTTTGATTGATTGGCTGATAAATGGAATATTAGAAATTTGAATGTCTTTACAGAAAGTTTGTTCTATGTCTAACCAGGTGTTGTCTGAAGGATTGGGGTGTGTCCATTTGTAAATGTACTGGAGTTGGTTTGCCAAAGAATAATAGTGAAAATGTGGCGCATCTAATCCATCCAGTAATTTTGGTTTTTGAAGAGTGGTTAATTTGATCCTTGGTGTTTTATTTTTCCAATAGAACTTAGTGATTATTGAGTCTAGGGAGTTAAACCAGGTGAGAGTGGGATGGATTGGGATCATTGAAAAAAGGTAATTTATTTTTGGAAGTATTGTTATTTTAATGATTGCTATTCTACCTGAAATGGATTGTGGTAGTTTCATCCAGTGAAGAAGGTCATCCTCTATTGTTTTGAGTAGTGGGGTGAAGTTAAGTCCAGTCAGCTCTGACAACCTGGAGGAGCCATTAATACCCAGATATGTGAAATGCCCCGTGCATAAAGGAATGTGAGATGTATGGACTGTTGCATGCCATCTGGTGTTGTGCAAAGGTAGGATGGATGATTTATTCCAGTTAATTGAGTAATCGGAAATCTTGGAGAATGATTCAATGAGGTTTATAGTTTTCTGTAGAGATGATTGGGGATTTTGGAGAAAAAGTAAGATATCGTCTGCATACAAACTTATTTTGTGTTGTGTTTGGGGTGTTTGAATACCAATGATATGAGAGTTCTGACGAATGGCTATAGCTAAAGGGTCAATGAAAATGGTAAATAAAGAGGGAGAGACTGGGCATCCTTGCCTGGTCCCCCTATGCAGTGTGAATCTTTGTGATGTTAGACCATTAGTAATGACGGTGGCTGAAAGTGAAGTGTACAGAATCCTGATCCAGTTAATAAATGATTCCCCAAAGCCAAATTTTTGGAATGTGGTGAATAGAAAAGTCCAGTTTACTCTGTCAAAAGCTTTTTCAGCATCTAAGTGGCTATGATGGTATCCTCCTGTTGTATTGATGAATACTGGATTAAGTTGAATAGTCTGCGTGTATTGTTGGATGCTTGTCTACCTTTAATGAAGCCGGTCTGATCTGGGTGAATTATGTAAGGTGTGACTTTTTCTAATTTATGAGAGAGAGCTTTACTAGTGATCTTCATGTCTACATTGATTAAAGAGATTGGATTATAATTTGATGGCAGGGTGTAATCTTTATTTGGTTTTGGGAGGAGTGAAATTAAAGCTGTATTCATGTCGACTGGAAATTTGCAGTTCTGTTTTATTTCAGTTATTGTTCTGATGAAGAGAGGAGCTAAGGTGGACCAGAAATGTTTATAGAACTCGGCAGGGAAGCCATCGGGACCTGGTGCTTTATTGTTAGGCATGAGGTTTAGAGCAGTAAAAAGTTCTTTTTCTGAGATTGGTGAGTCGAGAATATTGGCCTGTTTTTTTTTTAATCTGTGGAAGTTTAATGTCCTTAAAAAATGAGTCAATGTCCTCCTGTTTTGGAATATGATCAGATGAGTATAAATTGGCGTAGAAGTTTCTAAATATTTCATTTATTTCCTGTGGTGAGTTGGTGGGCTTCCCTGCTGAGTCCTTAATAGCAGAGATTGTTGCTTTTCCTTTATTTCGTTTAATTTGACTTGCCAGATATTTCCTTGATTTTTTATTGTGATGAAAGTGTTCCTGTCGTAATCTATGGATCAGAAATTGGGTTCTTTTATTTATGACGTCATTTAAGTGTATTTGATATTTTCTTAATTCATTTTGAGTTTCTTCTGTCGGATTATTTCCATTCAGCGTTTCAAATTGTTTTATTTTTTTGTTTTAGTCTATTTTCTTGTTCCTTTTCTTTCTTCTGTTTATGGGTAGAAAATGAAATGATTTTGCCCCTTAAGACTGTTTTACCTGTTTCCCAGAGGAGTGATGGTGAAGTCGTTGGAGAATCATTTATTTCCAGGAAGGATGCCCACTCTCTTTTGAAGTAACTGTCAAAATCTGGGTCAGTGAGCAGGGATGTGTTAAAGCGCCATCTAGGAATGTGTTTATGTTGGCTGCTCTGATTCCATATAAATGAGACGGGAGCATGGTCACTGATAATAATCGAGTGTATTTTTGAATTCGAAATGTTGGATATGATTGTGTTACTGGTCAAGAAAAAGTCGATTTGGGAGTAGGAGTGATGGACTGGTGAATAGAAGGTATATTCTCTGGTGGTTGGATGTTGTAATCGCCAACTATCGCCAGGACCAAAATCACTCATGAACTGTTTTATTGTTTCGGTAGATTGCCAGTTGTCAAGTGATGAGTCAATAACTGTATTCAAATCGCCTCCTATTATCACTGGGCAGTTGGAAATGTTTGAGATGGAAGAGAAGAAGTTGTAATAAAAAGATGAATCATCACTATTTGGGCCATAAACATTACCAATTGTTACCGGGCTATTGTTGATTGATATATTTATAATAATAAAGCGTCCTGGGTCTGTGATGGTTGTATTATGGATAAATGAAATTCTTTTGTTAATTAATATGCATACACCTCTCTGTTTCGAATTGTAGTGAGCCGAGAATAAGTGAGTGAATTGTGAAGTTTTTAATTTGTGAGAATTCACTTGTGAGAGGTGAGTTTCTTGCAGTTAACAAAAATCAGCATGAAGACCGTCCAGGTGATTGAGTACTTTGATTTTTTATTTTTTTTTGTCTGAGAGCCAATACCGCGAATATTCCAGGTTACAAATTTGATGGTTGACATATTAATGGGGTTTTATGGAAAGCTCAATACTACTGTAGGTGTGTCTATGCATGTAGTGCAGGGGTGGTGGGTGAGTGTGTGTGTGTGTGTGTCAGTGGCGGCTGGTGAATTTTTCTCTTGGGGGGTGCACTTAATTTACCAAACCAAATAGCAGAGTCAGCAACACCGGAATACAAGAATTGATGTAAATTATGTTCACAGCCATTTGATGTGCTGCGAGGGTACAGCTAAGCACTACTGCTGAGTCAAACAGACAATTAAATGCACGTAAATGTTAGCAGCTGGTGAATTTGAATTTATCTCCCCAGTGTTTGATATGATTTGCTCCAGATAAGGTGTAATTGGTACACAAACCCTTAAAATCTCCTTTTCTATAATTAAACAAATTAAGAACGTATAAATATGCAAATCTATCTTTTACTTCAAAAGTAAAAAAGAAACAATTCATTTTTCCAGCTTCAAAGAGGCCAAGTGCTTCTTCTGTCAACAACATATTTATATTTACATACTCAAATAAACAAAAACAAATCCATACCTGTGAAACCAACAAACATTGGACATTTTGTTAAAAAAACTAACTATAAGGCTTAAAGCAGACTGTGCTTCTGTGAGATAACTTTTACATGAACAACCTTACATGACAATGAGAAAACAGCAAATCTGCAGATTTAAGATCAAAGCAATAAAAAAATAGTGAAACCATGAGGCATTATACTCTGTATAACTGTGCATGTGACAAATAAAACCTTCTTATCTTATCTTATCTTAGGCTTTGAGCCCAAAGTGCTTCTGTCAACTAACATTAAATATTTACAATGAAAATAAAGAAAAACAGTAATTCCTCAGATTTCAGAACAGATGAAAATCAACAGGCTTTGAGTGTAAAGTGCCACTTGTGTCAACTAAAATTTCTATTGACATTATTAAATGACAAAAAAATAAATCCTCACATTTTAGAGATTAAAGCCAGCACCTCTACATCTGTGTTATTTTTTGTATGCAAGTTTTAATTAAAGGCAAGCGGATGAACAAACCGCTGGCTCTCTGCTGCCACCCCATGGCCGGTGGTGTGTAAAGCGATCAGAGGAAGACAGGCTGTCTCGCTCTGATTGCTCAGCAGGGCGCTGTCAGTCTGCTGTCTCCTGTCTCTTGTATTGAAGAGGAACGAACTGCGCATGTCAAAGTTATTACGAGAGTCAATGGGGAAAGATGAGTGCGCCCCAGGCCAGATATGACGTTTATAATCTGACTTTTCATTACAAATTATACATCTTAGTAACTCTCTACAGGCTCTATTATCCATTTTGCTTGTTAAAAACATAGGATATACATGTAAATGTAATTTTATAAACGTTTTATTAAAGGAAGGGCTGTGACTCTACATGATGTGAGACAGAGGGGGCAGCGCCCTAGCGCCCTCTATTGACCAGCCGCTCCTGGTGTGTGTGTGTGTGTGTGAGCAGGGCCGGCTCTCCCTATACGCGAATTAAGCGGCTGCTTAGGGCCCCGCCGCCACTAGGGGGCCCCCGAATTGACTGTGTCTGATGGTCTGACCACAGACTGCCATCTAACATCTAACCCCGGACGCGAGGTACACGTGGGACATGTCCTCCGCACTTTCCACATCTGTCCGCTCTGTCCCCCGCACTTTTTTCAGCCGTTACAACAGCTAAACCCGTTATTAGCATCCAGTAACGTGTTTTCCCGAGCCGTCTTTGAATGCACCATGAGCGCATGCTAACGCAGGTGTTCCACAGGAGACGTGCTGCTGTGCTGAGCAGTGCTGAACGTGCGTCTGGAGTAATGTTTAGCAAACCAGCCAGAGCCAGCAAGAAGCAAAAAACTTTACACAGTTCTTTCCAAACAAACCGTGTAAGTTGTGTGACCTTGTTGGATGCAAACAATGTTAGACTTGTTAGCTAAATGATGACAAGGTAAAACGTGGCAATATATCAATATGTTAAGCTAGTTAACAATAATAGACCCTGTGCATGTCAAAAATGCTAGCTTCCGGGTTCTGACCGGAGAGGCTTACAGGTCCTTCCGGAGACTATTTCGCAGCATGGATAACATGGAATCAAAAAAGAAAAACACTGTTTTCTCGGCAAAACAAAAAATCTGATTTCAGCGTGTTCAAGGTCGATATGGGAGGTACTGTAGTGTACCATTATGTTCGGCTTCTGGTGTTTATAACAGTTCTATAAGCCTTCACCGTTTTCCAGAAGACCGGCATTTGCGGGCTCAGTGGATTGCCAAAATTAGACGAAAAAAATGTTTCACACTGAGCTGAGGATCGGGAATATTAGTGCATAGTCACTGATCAAACAGCAAATATCTGATAAATTATAACAACAATCCGTGCACTCTTCAATCATTTGTTATTCCGTTTTGACACCTAATCAAATATAGAGGAAATCCAAGCATTTGTCATTTTGTTCAAACAAAACTACAAATATAAAATGTCTTGCTGAACTCGACTAACCCTTTAAGCTGCAGTCAATTCCAGCCATTTTCAGTACAAAAAATCGCTAACATTCTATTTGTAAATAAAAATATGACGAGAAATACAGGGAATATTGGACGCGCATCGCGAGGTGCATTTCCTTGAAAACGACCGATTCGTGGATTATATACCAACTTCAAGACATGTTTTGGATAAAATATGTTACTGGCTTGTTTCGTCTGGATGTCCAAGGTTGGATTATGGCCGTTTTTTGTGGAATCTTTTCATCCGTGTGTAATAATGAACCCGGAAATGTGAGTCGCGCTGTGTACGTTGAAGCTGTGTATTGAAAAGGGATGGATGGATATTCGTTGTTTGTCAGACAAATGTGTTTTTATTACCCGCTGTGGTAATCACATCTGAAAGTGGTTTATACCGGCGGATTCATGAGAATCTAAGCTTTCCATCAGCGTATAGTGTTTGTATAATCGCGTTTGCAGTTTCAGACATTTAGCAAATTGCTTATGCAGATCTCAAAGTGTACCGCAGCCGGGACACTGAAGCGCAACTGAAGCGCAACGGGCTAAGTACCACAGACTAAAGTGTAAAGTGGATTCTAGTAGCTAACTAAGCAAAAAAATAGTAATGTATAAATACTAGAAAATAAAATGATAAGGTACATGTTTGGCAAGGACAGACTGGCGACCTGTCCAGGGTGTCCCCTGTCTTCGCTCAAGTCAGCTGGGATAGACTCCAGCACCTCCCGCGACCCTAATGAGGATAAAGCGGTGTATAGAGGATGGATGGATGGACATGTTTGGCAAGCCCTACAGTTAAGCTAGCGCTAGTTATGTAGGATGCGATGCCACTTACCTTCATATATGTACTGGGATATATAAAATTTGAATCCCTTTTCCCGTTTGCTTTAAGGAGCTGACGCAAAATCATCATCGAGACAATAAACATCGTCAACAGAAATTTTAGGCAAGTTGCCGAGGCATCTGGAAAAGTAAAGTGTACTGCTGGCTTCTTCCATTTTGACAGCGCTGTAAGCAGGACCGGAAGTAACTGTAGCACCCGGAGTTTTTCAACCGGAACTAGCACATGCTATCGTGCACAGGGTCTATTCAAATGTGGTTGCCTCTGTTACATTACTGCTAATTAGTTTATTCTTGGAATAAACCCAGTCCTCTTTCATTTCTGGGCAGAAGATGTGCTCACAATTGCTCTCCATGTATTTAAGTCTTTTGGTCCCAAAAGAGGAGAGTCAGGGAGGAGAAAAAAGAATAGGCTATCTATGGTATAAAAGTGGTTAAATTTACAACTATTTTTACTGCTTCTCTTTCTAATTCTATCTCAGAATTTTGATTTTCAGATTTTTAATGATTATTTCCATAACAAAGAGCAGAGTCAGGCAGGAGATGGACCAGAGGCCAGCAGTAATGTGACCATGCAGGGTCTGCAGAGGTGAAATAAATATATAAGTGGCTGAGAAAAAAATATGTATCTATGGGTTAAAGTGATTTTGAGGTTAAATTCTACTGCAATTTTTACTCTTCCTAATGCTATTTCAGAATTTTTCTTACCACATTTTTTATGTTTATTGCCATAACAGAAAGAGCAGAGTCAGGGAGGAGATGGATCAGAGGCCAGCAGCAGGGACAAGGATGTAGGGTCTTTACAGGTAAGGAGAGATTATAACTTCCTGAAAGTAAGATATCTATTGCAGGGAGAAACCAGGCAGTACTGATCATTTCATGTTCAGTGTTTGGCACCTTTGGCTACTCGTCCAGTAGATGTTCAAGGGACATTGTTGTCAACTCAACTAGAGTTTGGCCACTAAAACTTTAGATTTTATAGTTTAAAGTTTTATACTTTATAGTTTAAAGAACTAGCCTAGTTGGTCCCCTGGTATTGCACTGTGGCTGTTAGGGATTATGTGGTTCTTTAGCCACTAAGGACGGTGCAATTAAATGTAAGAGAATGATAAATCGCTCTGAAAAATTTGTCCCCCTCACTTCTGAGATGGTGGTTACGCCCATGCCTGTCTTTATTCCAATAAAACATAAATCATCATGGTAACATATCAATTTAAACTAGCTTATTAGAAAACTATACGGGAAAAATACAGGACAGAAAAAATAAGCCAGCAGTCAGTTGGTGACTCCATGCTTCGTGCGTAAGTTAGGCTACTGTGACATCACGGCACCGTTTCAAACTTGATCGATTACTCTGGTCTGGAGAAGCCACAGATGGAAAAACAGTAGCACGAGAGATGGCATCATGGCTCCAAAAAGGAAGTTCAGGAGTGGGCTGAATATTTGCTGTTAATCATGTGCATGTGTGTTTTAACCCAATTACAAGCTGTGCACGTGATTTGGTAGTTGCCCTGTGCATGTTTTGGGGCCACAAAAAAAATCTTGCTTAGGGCCACCAAAGTCCTAGGGCCGGCCCTGTGTGTGAGAAAAAAAACAAAAACAAAACAGGACAAAACAAGACAAAAAAAAGCTAAACAAAGGCAAAAGACAAGACAAGCAACCAAGCAAATTACTGCGCATCAAGGTACAGTGCAGTGAGACTAGTGTGGAAAAATATTTATATTAATTATAGGGGGGGGGGGGATTTAGAAAAGCCAGGGTGTAATGTCCTTATCTTTGAATAACTGTCCATCGATGTAAAGTTTATCTTCTGAAATGACTGCTCTCTTACCCTCTTGGATCATTTGTTTCCGGATGGGAAAGAGCTGTTTGCGACGGTTATTAATCTCTGGTGGATATTGATCATTGACTCCATAGTCCGTTCCTTTAAGCTGTCTGCCTTTCCTTTGTAGCAGCTCTTTGTGTTTATAGTGTTCGAATTTGACAATGATGGGTCGGGGTCGGGTGGAGTTGGTATGCTTGTGGCCCAAACGGTGAACGCGGTGAAAAGTGATGTTTTTAATGGTGTGCGTGGGAAGTTTGAGCTGGTTGATCATGAAGTCCGTGACTGCTGTCTCGGGTTGGTCTGAGGGTGGTTCAGGAATGCCGGAGAAGATCAGATTATCCCTCATGCTGCGTGACTGTAAATCCAGGATAGTTTCTTTCATGGTTTTATTTTTGGAGATGACAGAAGCGAGCTGAGTGGTGGCGGAGGAGAGCTGGACGGACATGGTTGACACGGAGTGGTGAAGTGATTTGTTCTCTTCGGTGAGTGTGTCAATTTGTTGTTGGCTATATTCCAGGCTATGGCGGAGGTGTTGGAACTCTTTGTGGAGTACTTCAATAAGTGCGACTCTGGCATCCAGACCGGTGAGTTTATTGTCTATGGAAATTAACATGTCATGTACCTCGTTATTGCTGCTGCAACAGGCTGGTTGTGGCAATGTTGTCGTTGAAGTGGAGGCAGATAAATCCATGTTACGTAAGCGCTTTTTGGTTTTCCCCATGGTGCAGAGTCTATTGTAGTAGTCGTCGATGTAATCCTCAACATGATCCAGGTCTATTTTGTAATCCGGTTGGGGTGGTGCATGTGGTAGGCAGAAAGTGGAGAATTTATGGCGGAAAAGTGACGGTGAAAGTTTTAAGAGAGAAAAGTTTGTTGTGGTCGTCTAGCAGCGAGCTGCCATTTTGGATCACGCACAGTCTCGCGAGCCTCCTCACAGCTGAGTGACAGTTGTTCTGAGAGCAGGACAAATTAGGTGCAATCTTCGAGATCATTGGCGTGACTATACTTGATAGACAGCAACAGAAGCCTCTTCGGTAAAATGTGGCCGGGATCTGTGAAAAAACACAGACGTTAATAAACTGCAGCTTTAACATTAATCTGTTCTGTTCCAGAGATTTCTTCAGTCAGACTGGTAGATCTGAGCTTAGTTTACTTTAAAACATTCCAAGTATAGATCCTAAACCACAGATCTATCATCCTGATGTCAGAACGTCCACACCTCCATCTGGTTTTATCCCGTTAGTCTGGATTTATTTATATTACTGGGATTAAACTGGTTAATTATTATTATTATTATTATTATAATTATATGTTCTATAGAACCAGTTCACTGTTTTTACAACCAACTGGTTCTATAGAAATTTATATCTATACACGTGTAGAACTACAATCAATAGAGATCAGGATATTAATAATGCTGCTGAACATTCAGAGTAGAATAAAATAGAATAGAATAGAAAAAATGAGGATAGAATAGAACAGTATAGAATAGAATAGAATAGAATAGAATACGTTTAATAAGAATATAGCTGAATAGAATAGATTAGATTAGAATATAGTGCAATAGAATATAATGGACCAGAATAAAGTAGAATAGAATAGAATAGAATAGAATAGAATAGAATAGAATAGAATAGAATAGAATAGAATAGAATAGAATAGACGACCAGTCCAGGGTTTCCCCTGCCTTGGCCCCAGTCAGTCAGTGAGAATTAAGCGGTGTGTAGAGAATGGATGGAGAATAGAATAGAGATGAATAGAATAGAATAGAATACAGTCAAATAGAAAAGAGTAAAATCTTATTTTGTAGATGAAGTTGTTGCATTGTTTATCTCCTGGTTAGTTGGTAAGGGGCCCTGAAAATCCACTCCTCTAAAACACCTGTCTCAGAAACACTGGAATCACCAGATAAACTAAACACCAGTTAATCTGGAACACCGGAGCTTCTGGTCTGTTTCCACTAGATCACATGACATCAGACTTCAGAACTGTAAACAGAACAAAGAGCAAATAGCAGAATGATGATGTTTTACCTTCTTCTTCTCCTACTTCTACTTGATAGCATTCTTTTTGTCAAAGCAAAGTTGAACCAGTAAACAGCACTGATGGTCAAATGAAGTCCCATGTAGCTGTGAGGCTTATTATTCCTCAGGGCCAGTAACCCCCTAATTAACTTATTCAGCTGTCAGGGAATCACCGGACCAGCTCTCCATCCTACGGGTCTGGTTCTACCGTCCCCTGAGATCTGGCTCAGAGGGATGCTGCAGAACTGTTAAAAGCTGGTAAACAGGAAAATTCACCTAGCTGTCTCACTGCCTTCATCCAGATGCCTATCCCTGCTTCCTCTGATAATTAATTTAACCGAGTAGCCACTTCGGGATAGTTAAATTTAACCACCAGACACGTCTGTTAACTGCAGCTTTTCCTCTCATAGATCTGGCACTTGGTAAATTGCTGGGTTTATTCAGAGGTTAAGGACATATAGACAACCTCTAGGATATGTTTATACTGGGCCAACCTGACCCCTATGACTAGGTAACCTTTCAGAACCTTTGCTATTGTTATGCACGCAGTAATCTGACTTTTTACATCTAGAGCTAGATGTATAAGTATTCATTCAGGGATAAAAATAGCACTTGCAATTTGTTGTCTTTAATTGCAGAATAATGCTTTATTAATATAGTTTTAGCAGGGCATAAGCATAGCCAATAAATCATCAGACAGTTAATCAAACATCACTATTCTTTCAATTGTTTAACACGACTCATTAGTGGAACTATGCTTTCATAAAAGAGAAGTAATATTCACCCAGATTACATAATTTCGAGGGAGAGCAGCACGGTGTGGCCACACCCGGCTGCTCACCTGAGACCCGACAAGTGTTTGAGACCCGCCGGGGCCCAGGGGGAAGTGGACGGGGGTCCGGACCAGATTTAGATCTGCATATATCCATTTTTGTTGTTTGGGCCAATAAACTTTGTTAATCCATTCTGGGGTAATTCCTTGGGAAATAATAAATCCCATAATTCCAATAGAACAGTTATTCCTTTGCAGATCATGTTGAATTCCCCGTCCGAGTTACGTGGTAAAATCCCCTTAGCTCAGGGCATTTCTACCCTGGTTTGCATTAAGCGACTACCCCGCAACGACTCCCAACTTGCGTCTCGATCAGATGTAATTTATAGTGAACTGAGTCTTATGACCGCATGATCACCTCCACTTTTAAGGAACTGAAACTATCTGTTTTGGACTGTCCAGACAGCCCATCTTGCCCCCCCCCTGATCTCTCCTGTCTGCAGCTCAGCACAGGCTCCTGATCAGGAAATGGAAAAGCGGATGTCAGCCTCTAACTGTCGCTGGCATCCCATTGTGCAATCTTTTGGACAATGTGTACAGACTTCTAAAAATCCCCAATCTATTGTGAGTTTAGCAACCTTTACGGTGAACATTTCACCCGAGTTCACCTTAGCTTTTGACTTCTCACCTCTTCACCAGGGTAAAACCTCTTATTTTAACAGTTATCAAAACTCTTTCTAAAACACCTCAGTTTCATAGTAATCAAAACTCTTAAAAGCATTCCCATTTCATAAAGCATAAGTTCCTCATTGTAGTCAAATCTATCAAAAACATCAGTTTCTATGGTAACCAAAAACATCACTTTTCACAGTGAGCTGCTGTTCTGACCTGGTTACTTCTTAAAACAAAGATTATCAAGACAACCTTTCAAAAATAATCAAACCATCACTTTTTACAGTGAGTCACGCATCTGGCTTCTCCACTGTTTCAACATTAAGGAATGTAAGAATAGACACTTGGTTAGATCAAACACATTCATTAGGTTATGGCATAATCTGATCCTAAATCACAGGTTATAATATCACAATGTTCCCTTATTTAGCTGTTGTTCTGTCAGTCTCCCCTTTGTGGGATCTCATATCTCCATGCTTCACAACAGGCTTTAACAGAGAACTTAAAGTTGATCCAGATTAGAAGAGTTTAACCACCAAACTCTCTGCTGCTTCTGTTTCTGTCTACATCAGTATTCCAGGTAGTGCCACTACTAAAAATATTGTTTCCCTGTCTGAAAAAGAAAAAAAAAAAAAATCAGCAAAAAAATTCCCAAATTTCAGAAAATTTACGAAAACTTTCAAGGAGAAAATCTCTTAAAAGTTTTGTTTAAAAAAAAAAAAACCCAAATTTGGCAAGAACATTTTTGTAAATATTTCCAAAAAATGAGTAAAAATCTTCCAAAAAATCCTAAAAATATCTAAAGTGATTCCATAGATATGAGTAAAACATTTGATGTTTTCTTGAGAACATTCACATAAAAATCAACCAAAATCGAGCAAAATTAACTGGATTTTGGTTGATTTTTATGCAAATGTTCTTAAGAAATATTTTTAACATTTTTTTTTTCCCAACAAAAGAAGTTCAAAGATTTCCCAAAAATGTGGAAAATTTGGACATCAGAAGTTTCAGTGTGAACACCCCCCACCCCCCACCCCCCACCCATTTTCAAGCTTTAAAAGGGTTTAATTTTGAGCTGCAGGACGATCACTGAAGCTGTTCAGAGAAATAGTTTCTGTTTCTGCCTGAAGGTGGAGCTTGTAGCTGCTGAAGCATGAAAACTTCCTGAGGTCTGAAGCTTCCTGTTTAGCAGCCAGAATGTTCATGATCTCTGCAGCAGCTCAGTGAGTGAACAAAGACTCATGATGAACTATGAAGGTCTGATACGTTTCTGTTGGTTCTCCTGGTTCATGGACAGTCTCTGTGGGATCTTCAGCTTCATGACGTCTCCTGGATGCTTCTCCAACAGTCCAGAAGGAGTTCTAGAGATGCTGAGGACTTGTTGGTCCTTTTGCCTTCACTCTGAGGTCCATCACATCCCAAACATCTGGACTGGGTTCAGGTCAGATGACTGTGGAGGCCAGGTCATCTCCATCATCTCCTTCTTGGTCAGATAGTCCTTCCACAGCCTGGAGGTGTGTTTGGGGGTCCTTGTCCTGTTGGAGAATAAATGATGGTACACCTAAACCAATCCTGATGGGATGCAGGATGCTGTGGTAGCCATGCTGGTTCACGGTTCCTTCATACTTTTCTTGCATCTCCAAGTGGGTTTGTGAGGCTTCGTTCAGGGAGATTCCTGACGTTCAGGTCAGCAGGTTTACACATAAAACATACAGGATAGTTTTAAGGAATATTTATGGACCAAAATCATGAAAAGTCTGGATTCTAGATGAGATGTTCTTCCTCAGTGTGTTGGATGGAGTTTGTGGACTCCTTCAGCAGATGTGTAACAGCAGCTGGAAGCCTCCAGGGGGAGCTGTTTGTCTCTGTGGACATCTGGAGTTTCTTGGATCGTTCTTTGGTCTTCATGGTGTAGTTCTGTCCAGGAGTTCTGATCCACCAGAGACTGGACCTTCCAGAGCCACCATCAAATGTCATCTTCATCATGAATGTTGTTTAGTTTCACAAAGATTTGTGTGTCTTTAACCATTCCATCATAGACAGTTTAGAATTGAAGTGTCTAAAAACTCAAAGCTGTCATGATAAACAGGATTCTTACAAGTCTGTCTGAACGCTGTTTCCTGTGAAGTCCTGAATGAAGAACAACTCTGTGGTCCTGGTTTCTGTCTGCAGGAAAAGTCTGAAACTGAGCTGCTGAGAGCTGAGCAGCCAGCAGGGGGCAGCAGTGAGTCAGTGGTTTAGTTCACAGTTGTAACTTGTGTAAGTTTGTTTTGTGTTAGGTGATTTGTTTCAATGTTATGAATAAATTAATTAGAAAAACATCCAGAACGACTGAAACTTGTCAGAAATTGTCTCAGAATTTGTCCAAAATGAGGTAAAGATTGTTCACAATGACAGAAATTATTCAAAATTACTAAAATCTGTCCCACATTTCCTCAAAATGTGTTTAGAATTCCTGACATTTGTGTAAAACAACTCAAATATTGTCCAGACTCACTCAAAATTGTCCAGAATTCCTAAAACATGTCCATAATGAGTCAAACTTTGTCCAAAATTTGGATAAAGTTATTCAAAAATACAGACATAATTTGTTCAAATGAAAATTGTCTAAAAATATAATAATTTGCCCAAAATGACTAAAATGTGCCACAATGACTTCAACTTTGTCCATAATAACTCAGAATTTGTCCAAACAAATGTCCAAAATGACCAAAAAATGTCCAAACGAGTCAGAAAGTGTCCAGATTCGTTGGTTAAACCTCTGCAGGGTTCTTTTTTTAGTCACAGTGTTGTAAACGTTCATTCTGTTAACTTTAGAAGGATGTTTGGGGTTCAGAGGGTTGAAAGACATTTTAACAGGGACAGTTTTTTAATCCACATCTGGACATTTGTGTCTAGCAGCAAACATCACAGATGAACCAGTGTCACATATTTTCAGTCTTTCTGTCCAAAATGTTCCTGATCTTTGGAAATCTGCTTTCATTCTCCCCTTATTGAAAGATGGTGATCCTTCACAGTAAACAACTCCAGATCCATTTCCAAACTCAGGAAGAGGATAAATCTGTGGGCAGCAGACCGAGGATGGATTAGTCAATGAAACGATACCAGTGGAGAACTCTGTGTGTGGACAGTGATGACCAGTTAACCAGAGAGTACAGAGTGTAGTGGTGTGTGAGAAGTTTACAGTCTGTTATAAATCCAACAGCTCCATGATTAGCAGCATCCAGCAGTCTGAGAGAGCGGGCTGAGGCCTTAATGTAAATATTATCTCTGTAGTGAAGGACAGGCAGAAAGGTAGCAGCAACAAACTGTTTCCTGAAGGAGAAAAACAGGATTTGTTCCTGAAAAAGAAATCCAATTTTAATTCCAGTTCCTTCCAAACATTTTAATGTGGGTTTAAAACAGTCTTTCATCAGTTGTGATGTTGAGGTCTTAGTCAGAGGTCAATAACTCAATAGAGGAACCATGTTCAGTTACAATACCAGGGAGAGCTTCTGGAACCTTCGTTTTTTGTTTTTTTTTTTTACCAGAAAACTACATAACTTTAGTTTTGTGAGCATTAACACCATTCTGAGGCAGAACAGATGTAACTGAATGAATGTTCGGATATTTTAAAATTCTAGCCCTCCGACATGACTCGCGTTTGTCACTTCCTTAGTAATTTTATTTTAATTGTAGACAACAGCAACCACAGGTGACCACAGGTCATAAACCTGAAACAATACAGAAATAAAAGCAATTAAAATATATTCATTGTAAAGCTGTGAACTAAACATAAGTAAAAGTTACAACACAATACAGCTCATTTCTGCTGAAAAATAATATAACCGCCATCTTACGGCTCCAAACCACCGCAGAGACTACATTACCCATCAACCCTTGCGTTCAAAATGGCTGCGCAGAGCCGGGCTCACACACGTACAGCATGCTAAAAACAACAACCACCACGCCGAAATCAGCCCTCGATAGAAGCCACCCCTCGAACGCACATCACACAACCATCTGCTCACTTAGTTTTCTTGATAATACACCAGTTATTTAGCACTGACACACAATGCAAGACTGAGAGCACTTGCTAATGCTACGCACGCTACCTCGTGCGTGTTTACCGGCATAATCTTAACAATAGCGCCAGCACATGACTTTTAATATTCTTTAAGTAAGGCAAAACAGAAAACAGGCTTATGGCATATTTCACAGGGTTGCAGCTTCTACCTACCAACAGGCTGTGTGCTCCCAGCCCGATCTCACGGGGATTCGTGAAACTGTTACGTAAATTTTTGTTTCGGTTTCGTGCGCACCAACACGATTTCGTCATGTTTTTCGTGCCGCTCACCACGAAATGCGCACCAATGTATTTTAAACGGCGGACTTTTCGTGCCACCCAGAACGTATTTCAAACGAATGTGTGTATTATATTTTTAATGTAAAACCGTGGCGAATCCAACGCTATATTTTGCATGACATCGTCCCTAACCATAACCCTAACCATAACCTAACCATAACCCGGTGGTACACTTACCAATTTGCATAGGAATTTAAAGAATGTCCGGCGGCCGGCGGCCGCAAACGCGATCACACAAGCAGTATACGCCGATGGACAGCTTAGATCGTCATGAATCCGCTAGTATAAACCACTTTCAGCTGTGATTACCACAGCGGGTTTCGTTGTGAGCAACACGAAAAACATTTCGTGGTGAGCGGCACGAAAAACATGACGAAATCGTGTTGGTGCGCACGAAAAAGAAACAAAAAATTTACGTAACAGTTTCACGAATCCCCATGAGACCGTGTTGGTGCTCCTGACGATGGGTTGTGATGAAATGACTAGCGATATACAAAACATATGGAATACAACTGCGCATGAGCCTATGTATAAACCCATAATGAAACAAAATAAACATTTTTTAATTATTATAAAATACTTCAAAAGGATTACATACCTTTAAATTTTACTGTTATTATTGTTTTTAACCAAATATTTAGCATTTATAAATTTTAGTGCTTTGTTTTTAACTTCAACCCAAAAGAACCGAACAATGCTGTCAAATGTTAAAAGCAGCGAAATAAATTTAATGTGCAGGAAAACCTCCTCCTCTGATTGGTGTCATTAGATGTATTCATTGTTGACTCACTGGTAAACCAAACGCTGCTGTTTTTTTATTGTCCGTCCACCATGGAGTTATAAAGCAGAGACAGAAACCACAAACTGAAAGACATGAATAAACATCAGTACTAGGTGGAGTATTTCAATTCAATTCAATTCATTTATTTCAAGGATCAAGGATATGTAGCACAGAAATGCACATGTTAAGAACATCAGATGACCAGTCATAGGCGTTTCTAGCCCATTTCTGGGGGTGCTGAAGCACCCCCAGATTGAATCCCAGCACCCCTAAAATTTAAAAGATTTTTATTTTTTGTATCGCATGTCCTTTTTTTAACAAACCAGAAAAGTGTAAAAAACCATACAGTACTTGGTTGATACGTAATGTTTTAACAACAAAAATACAGCACCTCCCTCTTGCCTCTAAATGGTTTGATCCTGCTCAACTTTCCCAACTCCGGCTCTGAGCTTCTACCTGCAGAGCTAAGCGCTGCCCCACAGAAGGTAATGTGCCGTAGTGGTGACAGTACCTGGTTTGAACTTCTACCACTCAATACCAACACATTATTATCATTACCAGTCCTCATTTTTGCTGCATTTAATCAAAGGTTACTGTTTATGTTGTTAGGTAGGAGGTAGCTTATGTTTTTTTCTAGCTAGCAAACGTTACAGGTGGTCAGTGTCTGAATTGGACTGAGAAGCTAGCTGTTGTGTCAGTGCATGTGTTAATATTAAAGCCAAGGTGCTACTGACTAGCTAACTGGCCCGATGCCCATTAACATTATAACTCCTATTGTGTGTGTGTGCAGACAGACAGCCTCATCATGGACATAAGACTGTTTTTTCGAAGAAAAGAGCCAGGTTCAGGTAAGAGTGTAAGATGAAATGGTTTATCTATCAAGAGTAATGTTGTAAGTTGGATCAATGTATCAGTGTTTATATCTGTTATCAGATATATAACACATTGGGCCTCATTCACGAAGCGTTCTGAAGAACAAATCTGTTCTTAGAGCCTTCTTTAGAAGATTTTTGGCATTCACGAACGTGTTCTTAACTGACCTGTTCTTAAAAGTAAGAACAAATTCTAAGAACACTCAGGAGGACTCTTACGCACAAAAATCTGTTCTTTTAGAATTTGACATTTTAACATTTTGTTACAGTCAAAACTGATCCAAAAATTTTAATTTCTTTCTTAGAATGATTCAAATATTACCACAAATTATTTAATTTAAAACTAGATTTATTCAAGTGAATTTTAGTGATCAATGGTTTTATAGTTCAGTGCCAGTTAAACTCAAAATCAGATTTTAGATCTGAAGCTGCACTTGGTCACAGTAATGTGTTTGGAGGTCTGTGGGAGGTACAAGCGCAATGATCACTACGACGTGCACGCGCGATGACCGCCGCCACGTGCACACGCCCCGGTGTGCACGCGCGCGCTGACCGGGGAGACAAGGCGGACATGGCCTGGGCAGTTTTACCTGTCACTGCAGCAGAGGCAGAGGGTGTTTTATTACGACAGACACCCTTTCTGAGTATAAAAGTTTAGCTGTCTCAGGTCAGACTTTATTGGCTGTTTGAAGCTCTGTCATCTGCAGAAATGACCATCGCTCTGGTGGGCGGAGTTTCACCTGCACTCCAGTGCTCACGTGTCTCAAACACGCTCTTGCTGCTGCCTTATAAGGAAGTTTAGAGGGTGTACCTTTTACATTTACAAGTCAATACAATGTAAATGTCATGTTAATGAGAGGGGAGGGTGTTCGTAGAGACTGTTCTTGAATCCGGCGCATCTCCCTCCTAAGAACAGATCTGGCTTGTCAAGAACGCTTCGTGAATCCAACGTACTTTTCTCTTGGGAGTTCTTAAAGCCGTTCTTACGAACGCTTTTCTACGAACGCATTCATGAATGAGGCCCATTGTTTGGTTATTTGCCTTTAGATTGACATTACAAAGAGAGAGAGAGGACGTTATTTATTTGTATTCTTATTGGTATTTTTTCATATTTATATAATTTTTCCTCTAGCTGAATACAATCTATTTGTGTATGATTGTCAGTCCAAAGAGGAAGAGATGAAAAAGGGGGAGGAGAAGAGAGAGTGCAGTCAGGAAGAACCAGGTAAGAAAACAAACAGAGAATAGTAGCATGCAAAATTGGTGCCATGAGATGGTGTGATGCCCACCATCTCATCCTTAACATTCAGAAAACTAAAGAGATGATCTTAGACCCGAGATCAGTAGGGGACCACAGTCCTGTTATACATGACTCACCCATTGAACAGGTCAGCTCATACAAGTATCTTGGAGTTCATTTAGACAGCTCTTTTAGTTGGACTGTCCATGTGGAAAGCCTGTGTTCCTGTTTGCAGCAGAGACTGTACTTCTTGCGCAGGCTAAGACTGTATGGTGTGAACAAGAACGTTATGTTTTTTTATTTTATCAGGCAGTACTGGAGAGCTTAATCCGCTATGGGATGTCAGCCTGGTATGGAAACCTGACTGTAAAGATGAGAAGCAAACTGGCTTGTTTGGTGCACACGGCCATGAAGGTGATGGGGAAAAATGACTACCAATCCTTGCAGTCCGTTTATGAGCGAACGGTTCTGAGACAAGCTCAGAGGACAGTGACTGAACCATCACATATCCTTCACTCAGAATACAAGCTCCTTCCCTCAGGCAGACGGTACAGAGTCCCCAACTGAAGACTCAACCGTTTTAAGAACTCATTTGTTCCCACCTCCATCAAACTCCTAAACAATGCTGCTTCGGCCGAAGATTGTGCAATTATTTTTATTTTTTATAGCGTATGTTTGTGTCATGTGTGACCTTTGGGACATGTGCAATTCTGTTTTATGTGCAATACTGTTTTTATTTTTTATGTGTTTTATGTGCAATACTGCTTTTATGTGTTTCATGCACAATATTGTTTTTATGTGTTTTTTGTGCAATACTGGTTGCACAGCTCTGAGTCCAAGACAAATTTCCCCAAGTGGGACAATAAAGTATAGGGTCATTCCGTGTGGTTTCACCAGATGGTGGTTGCTGCACCATTTTCAAATGAGTCCTAAATTTGTATGCCATTAGATAGTCACAATTTGGGCTATAAAAAGCCTCGCCAGCGTTTCTTGCATCTTTAAGTGGTTATTTCTCAGCCTCTAAACATACCAGAGAGCTGTGAGTTGGTAAACAAGGCCTCTGCATGTAGCTAGTGCCCCACAAACATCCCCAGGTGTTTCCCTACACTCTGCAGGCCGTGGGGGCTTGATAAAAATGCTAAAAAATTAAGAGATACCTACTCACGAGTGGAGTTTGGGACCTTAAAAGTACTAGAAATACTGCACAGAAGTGTTCTAACACCCCTGGGTTCCATTCTACACAAACTTGTGTGATAACTTAGCAAACTGGAGCTTTCAGGTACCTCAGTTTGGAAAATATGAGCTCCCAAAGTTGTTAAAGGTGACTACCTTCAAAAAGTGTAATGGTATAACTTAGGTATACCTAAGTTATAACTTAGGTATACCTAAGTTATAACTTAGGCATAGGTTCTTTTGCTTGTAACATGACATTGTACAATTAAATTTAACATGTTTAGTCCCACTGCACTGATACTGTAAAATTCAACATTATTGTTGTTATTTTTAAATTAATCAACCATGAACTACGACAGAGCTCCCTGAATTCAAGTTAGTACATGTAATTAGTATGTGTGTGTTATAATTATATGGATGCATTGCAAATGGGTGTCAACATGTCATGATATCTACAGGTATGGCTCTAAACTAGACCTGACACAAAAAGGGCATTACACTTTTTGAAGGTAGTCACCTTTAACAGCTAACATTTCAAAAAGAACCAAACATACATAATACTACCATTGGAATGACTACTAATACTTGTATCCCAATTTACTGAAAAGCAAAAAACCATTCTGACATCACCCATGCCATTTTGAGTAAGAATATCTCAGTAACTACAAATATAACCCTGCTGCTTTTTTGTACAGTGATAGAAGACAGATGGAACTGTCTTGTAGAAAAATTTGGGGTCTCTGGTACCTGTCCCACACTGAGACTTTTGCCACCAAAAATAGCCAAATAAAAATCTTGTCCAACTTTGGGAGCTCATATTTTCCAAACTGAGGTACCTAGAAAGCTCCAGTTTGCTGAAAAGTTATGACCGAGAAAGGAGACAGAGGACATAACAGAGGAACGGAGCTGGTGTGGAGTGCCAATATGAATGGCTTCCGTTTTGGAGCTGTTCAGCTGTAAGAAATTTTCACTCATCCAAGCCTTTATCTTCTCCAGGCAGGAGTCCAGCTGAGTGACAGAGGATGGGGGGGTGGAGGAAGGGGTGACCTTGAGGTAGAGTTGAGTGTCGTCAGCATAGCAGTGGAAATGTATTCCATGCCTGCTGACGACACGGCCAAGGGGGAGCATGTAGATGGTGAAGAGGGTTGGACTGAGGACAGAGCCCTGGGGGACCCCACAGGTGACCATGTGGGGGCGGGATTTAGCTTCCCCCAGGGCTATGAACTCAGTCCTTCCTGTAAGATAAGAGTGAAACCACTGGAGGGCAGTGCCAGAGATACCAATATCATATTGAAGGCGGTGAAGGAGGATGTGGTGATCAACAGTATCAAATGCAGCAGAGAGGTTGAGAAGAATGAGGAGGGAGGTGGAGCCGGAGTCAGAGGTCATCAAGAGGTCATTTGTGACTCTGATGAGAGCTGTCTCCATGCTGAAACCGGACTGGAATTTCTCATACAGATTGTTTGATTTAAGATGGTTGTGGAGTTGGATGGAAACAATTCTTTCAAGGATTTTGGAGATGAAGGGGAGGTTGGAAATGGGTCTGTAATGTGACAGAGGTTCAGGATCGAGAGTGGGTTTTTTGAGGAGCGGCTTGATGATAGCTGTTTTGAGGCTGGTTGGAACAGTGCCGGATTTAAGGGAGAGATTGATAATATTTGTGATAAGTTGACTGATGGAGTGGCAATGAGCTTTAAGCAGAGGGGAGGGGAGGGGGTCCAGGGAGCATGTGGACGGTTTGGATTTACTGATGATTTTCTCGACCTCCTGCTGCACTGTGAGGTAGAAGTGGGATAGCTGTGTGGTGGGTACATTGTCATGTGTTCGAACAGAACTGTAGGCGAGGGAGAGAGAAGCATGGATGTTGTCTATTTTCGAAGTAAAGAAGTCCATGAATTTATTGCACTGTGTGACTGTTTGATTGTGGTGTGGTGAAATCTGAGGTTTGAGCAGGTGTTTGATGGTGGTGAAGAGTTGTTTGGAGTTACCTGGGTTATTGTTAATGATGTTGGAATAATATGCTGACCTGGCTTTGGAGAGTTCCTTGGCATATCTCCGTTGATGTTCCCAGTAGGCCAACTTATGCACCGTCAGCCCAGATGAAACATAGGCCCGCTCCAGGACACGACCAGTCCTTTTTAAATTTCTCAGCTCCTCTGTGAACCAGGGGGCGGAGCGGGTGAAGGTAACTGTCCTGGGGCCTCATTTATAAAGCTTGCGTATGCACAAAACAGGGCTAGAAAGTGGCGTACACCACTTTCTACGCAAAGGTTGTGATTTCTAAAAACAAACTTGGCGTGAGAATGTGCGCACCGGTGCACCAACCTTGATTCTTGATGCTTCTTTACGCACAAAACAGGGCGTAAATCACAAACTTTGCGTAGAAAGTGGCGTACGCTGTGTTCGTTGTGATTTCTAAAAAAACTTGGCATGAGAATGTGCGCACCGGTGCGCCAATTTTGATGCTTGCTTAAGCACATTTTGGAGACAGAGGGAACGGCAGTGCCGGAGGGTGAAGTGGCGAATTGAAACCAGATTGATCTCAAACCTTTATTGTTATCACATATTAGACTTGTAGAGCCTGATAATCATAAACCCTCATTGTTGTAGATGTTCATATAGTGCGCCATTCGGCCTACGACTGTATTTGCAGAACTATGTTCATATATTAACAGGAGCGGATTGAACGTTATTTCATTCGGTCGTTTGACCGAAGGGCCGGTATCTGGGGCCGGTGCGGTGATCTTTATTAAATAATTTTGTTTATTGATCACCCGGCGCCTGTATGGCTCATCCATTTGCAGGGGTGGTCTCCGACGCAGTGGCTCGGGTTCGATTCCTGCCTGCGGCACTTTTATGCATGTCTTCCCCCTACTCTTCTCCCCATTTCCTGTCACTCTTCACTGCAACTATCACAGTAAAAAGGCAAAAAAAGTAAAGAATTTTGTTTATTTATCCATATGCGGCCAAATGGGATGAGCGTCCAACCATTAATCAGCCCTGTACAGGCACACAAGCTTCACACCACAACTCCCGAGTGAAAATGAATTTCTCTATGTGAACCGAAAAAAATGCACATTCAATCAGTGTGCAAATTATTTGTACATCGGACATGATCATAACAAATTTAGTGGCAGGGTGGCCTGGGTCAACACATGATTCATTCATCCTGACACACAGCAGTGAAGACTGCCGGCCGGCGCTGCGTGAAATGCCGTGGATCAGCAGCTTATTTATATACAGATACATTCATGAGTTACTTTGCATTGACCATTCATGGTAAAATGTGGGTGTGTTGTGGGCGGAATGTGAGGTGGATCCACCGGTGCAATCTTCCAGCTGGTGTGTGATTTATCAAGAAATTGCATGCAGCTGTGCTTACGCAAAGTTTTATAAATCAGGGGCGAGGGGCATACGCCCTTTTCGTATTATCGGCGTATGCAAACTTTAGTATGGATCCACGCAATGTTTTAGAAATGAGGCCCCTGGTTTTTAGTGGTGCATGAAGGTCCAATAAAGCCCGAAGGTTATTATTATAGTAGTCCATGAGATCGGTGACTGATGTGTTCGGAGGAGGAGAAAGGAGCCGAAGATGTTGACTGAGGGAGGTGGAGTCAATTTTCCTGAGGTTCCTGAAGGAGATGAGACGTTGTGGTTTGACGAGGGGGGAGGGGAGAGGGATCCTGAGGGTGACTGCGTGGTGGTCTAAAATGCCAATGTCCTGGATTTGAAGGTCTGAAATTTGGATGGAGTCAGTGATGACCAGGTCCAATGTGTGGCCCTTGGAGTGCGTGGGACCAACAACAGATTGGTGAAAATTGAGGCAGTCCAAGACCTGATTGAAATCGGCAGCCAATCGGCAGGAGGGTGAGTCCATGTGGATATTGAAATCCCCCAAGATCAGGATGTTGGAGTGTGAGCTACAGAGTGAGTTAAAAAAATCATGAACTTCAGAGAGGAATAATGGATGTGGTTTCGGGGGGCGATAAATAAGCGCTATGGTTGCAGAGGTGTTGTGACGTGCTGTGATGTGTTTGCAGTTGAAAACCAGATGTTCAAAACTGTTGACATGTGGGGTGGACAATAATGAAGTTTAAATGGGTGCTGCAATGAAAAACAGCGAGGCCACCCCCCCGGCCAGTGGTCCTGGCCTTGCTGAGGTAGTTGTAGCCAGGGGGGCAGGCCTCATTGAGGGTGGCAAAAACATCTGGCTGTTGCCAGGTCTCAGTAAGACAGAGAATGTCTACTTCATTTTCTGTAATGTGGTTGTTAATGAGTCCAGCTTTATTCGATAATGATTGAACATTTAAAAGTTCCAATGTGGAGTGGAAAGCGGAGTTCAGTCCGTTTAGGAGGCGAAGGACGCTGTAATCCACTCCATGTTTTCTGTCCAGCCCTCCTGTCCCTCCAGTTCAGTCTGTCCCTCCTGTCCCTCAAGTTCCTCCTGTCCCTCCAGTTCAGTCAGTTCCTCCGGTCCCTCCAGTTCAGTCAGTTCCTCCGGTCCCTCCAGTCCAGTCAGTCCCTCCTGGCCCTCCAGTCCAGTCAGTCACTCCTGTCCCTCCAGTCCAGTCTGTCCTTTTAGTCTCTCCAGGCCTTTCTGTCCCTCCAGTCCTGTCGGTCCCTCCTGACCCTCCAGTCCTTCCAGTTAGACTCGAGTCTAGTTCAGTCGCAGTCCAGTCCAGTCCAGTTCAGCTAACTGTCCAGTCCGGTTCTTGCCTAGTCCAGTCCTCAGTTCAAGTTCCAGTTCCGCCCCCGGCGGGGCCGCCGGTTACAGTTCCACCCCCGGCGAGGCCTCCGCCGCCGGTTCCAGTTCTGCCCCCGGCGGGGCCGCCGGTTCCAGTTCCGCCCCCGGCGGGGCCGCCGGTTCCAGTTCCACCCCCGGCGAGGCCTCCGCCGCCGGTTCCAGTTTCGCCCCCGGAGGGGCCTCCGCCGCCGGTTCCAGTTTCACCCCCGGAGGGGCTTCTGCCAGCGGTTCCAGTTTCGCCCCTGGAGGGGCCTCCACCGCCAGTTCCAGTGCGGCCACCGGCCCGGGCCCCTGAGGGGTCCCACCGATCCTGCTGCCAGTTCACAGTCCGGCCCCCGGAGGGGTCCCGCCGGGCCTTCTGCCGGTTTCCAGTCCGGCCCCCGGAGGGGTCCCGCCGGGCCTGCTGCCGGTTTCCAGCCCAGCCTCCTGAGGGGTCCCGCCGGGCCTGCTGCCGGTTTCCAGCCCAGCCTCCTGAGGGGTCCCGTCGGGCCTGCTGCCGGTTTCCAGCCCGGCCTCCTGAGGGGTCCCGTCGGGCCTGCTGCCGGTTTCCAGCCCGGCCTCCTGAGGGGTCCCGTCGGGCCTGCTGCCGGTTCCCAACTTGGCCTCCTGAGGGGTCCCGTCGGGCCTGCTGCCGGTTTCCAGCCTGGCCTCCTGAGGGGTCCCGTCGGGCCTCCTGCCGGTTCCCAACTTGGCCTCCTGAGGGGTCCCGTCGGGCCTGCTGTCGGTTCCCGGCCTGACCTCCTGAAGACCCCAACCTATCGAGCTCCTGCTCGGACGATTCCCTGTTGTTTTCCCGCCCGTCCACCCGATCCCAGCCCTCCAATCCCTCGGGCCACCCCCAGAGCAGCCCCTCCTGTTTGGATTCTTGCCAGTCCCGTAATCACCCGCTGACACCCCAACCAGTTCAGTGTGCGCCAGGAGGCGCACTTTATGGGGGGGGTACTGTCACACTCCTCCTGTGCCAGCCCCTGATCCAGCTAATTGAGCTCAGCTGAGGAGAAGCTCAGCCAAGGAAACCCAGCTGAGCTCCATGCTCAATCACTGCAGTATTTAAGCTGGCTTCTCTGCACAGCACGCTGCCGGTTCATTGACTCAGCCACGCTCCTCCGTCCAAACCTGAACTCACTCCTTTGGAATCCTGCACTCCGTTCATCGTTCCCCGCACGTCGTTTCCTGGACTCTGCTACTCCTTGGATTACTCTGCCTGTTTCCCTGCCTGCCTCTCACCCCCTCCTGCAACTCAGTCTGCTCTGCCCCTCCTTACCACCCGTCAGACACTGGACACTCTGGACTGCTGTGAGTTATCTTTCCCGCTATTTAGTTCAGTTCTTTTGGTTTAGTTCTTCCCGGCCTACTGGTCCGCCCTTTGTTAGTTAGTTTACTTTTTCTCTCCATTGTTTCCCTCCGGCTTCCCTCTCTCAGTGTTTCTGTTCAGTTATCTTCTGGTTTTCTTTAATTAAATCATATTTTACTTCACCCTCCTGTCTACGCCTGCTGCTTTGGTTCACACTCCCAGTTGCATGACAGTGTGTTTCTGTCTGGAGTCAAACTTCTAAAGGGAGGAGCTTGGAGACACCAGGACGTTTAACTGCTTGTTGACCAGATGTTTCCTGATTTCAACAATAAAAGCAGATGAGTTTCATAAAAGGATGAGCTAATCAGGGTTTTTTAGCACACAGAGGACTACAGGGTGATTTAACCTCGTTAAGAAAGAACACTCAAGACTTTAGAGACAGAATGTCCCCACTGAAACTACAACAGATAAATGAAATAATGCATTCTGTGTTATTGCACTTCAAAATGGTCATTTGTGTTAAATGGTGTCCCTGCTTCATGTTTGTGTTGAAAATGTACTGAGTGAAAGTATCTAATAATGTGATTATATAATAAACTTGGTCTGAAACACCTTCATTGTTTCTGTCAGCAGTTCTGGAGACCAAAATCCAGAAACAAAGTTTAAAAGTTTATTTCTATAGCCCTTTATAACAACGTAAACCATCACATTAAATCTGTAGCTGACCCTCAGAGCAACACAAACTTCTTTCCTGTCCTTCATACATCACAGAGTGTTTCTGTAGATCATCACATCATTCAGAGTTCAAACCTTCATCTGAGAGTCTCTGCTGTCCGTCTCCACCCTGCAT
The DNA here is from genome assembly GCF_021347895.1 of Acanthochromis polyacanthus. Taxonomy (NCBI): domain Eukaryota; kingdom Metazoa; phylum Chordata; class Actinopteri; family Pomacentridae; genus Acanthochromis; species Acanthochromis polyacanthus. Next base: position 913,637 of record NC_067136.1, read on the forward strand.
CTCTACCAGGGGCCTGTTTCACGAAGCAGGTTTAACAAACTCTGAATTTAATCCTCAACTCTGAGTTGATCTACTCTGAGATAGAAAACTCTGAGTTTTCGGTTTCACAACGGCTGATATGAGTTGGTTTAATTAACTCGGAGTAGGTTGACCCGGAGTTACGCGCGTGCACCGCAACTCTGAAAAGACAGCATCAATGGAACCCCGATTCGATGAGTCACCATGGAAACGGGGAAGCGAAAGGCTGCGTTTTTGAACTGGAAGTTTTTAACGCGCTCATATGGTGAGTTTGAACACGTTTTTAGAAAGAAGTGCAACACCGCTGCAGCTGCAAAAGAGAGAGAGACGGCGTGGAGAACAGCCCGGATCAATGCGTAAGTTTAAATGTAGTCCTTTGTAATCGTAATAATACTACAGGGAATAACTGTCTGAATGGTAGAATAATAAGTTATTTCATTTAGGGGAAATCCCGACGGGGCAGCAGCTTAAGATGAAATATAAAAACACTGTTCAAACAGGTCAGACCTCGGCATTATCTCATGGAGGTACTTCATGTTGATCATGTTTTACATTGTAAAGTAGCATAAATATTAAGTGGCTGTTTGACTGTGCAGTTGTTTTATCCACACATAGCCTAAATGTCTGCATCCATATCATGTCCTGTTAAATAATTAAGCCTATTTAAACTAACATAGACTTCTGCTCAGCCAACAGAAAGAAAGCAGATGCCTATAAAACGGGTGGAATAGTGGAATAAAAGGTCATGGATGCACATGTGTATATATATATATATATATATATATATATATATATATATATGGCATGCCGTTTAGGAAATTATATATTGAATGAAACTTGATATATATTGAATGAAATTTCATATATATATAATGAAAGTTGATATATATATAATGAAAGTTGATATATATATAATGAAAGTCGATATATATATAATGAAATTTGATATATATATATATATAATGTTCAGATTTTCATTCAATATATTCCGATTTTCATTCAATATATTCGTACTTTCATTATATATATATATATATCAACTTTCATTATATATATATCAACTTTCATTATATATATATCAACTTTCATTATATATATATCAAATCTTTTTTTCCTACCGAGCCCCGGAAGGGACATGTCCGTATGGCGAAGCGACAATGAAGGACACTCACCCGGACGAGAATTTTATTGACTTTTATTTTGAAATCGGCCTGAAATACACAGACATTCAAGCAGAGCGATGCGCTAAGAGTCTGCCATGCAGACCAGCGATCCTGATAATGGTAAGTTTTGTTTCTCCAACATCCTGCTGTTATCCTACTATGAATACGCTAGCTACAACAGTCCCACATCAGTATTATGAACGTTCCGCCAGCTAACGCGGTCCGGACACCGGATCACCGATTAGAGGTTGGCTTTGAACTATTGTTTGCCAGCCAGTTAGCCGCTGGTAAGCTAACAAGCTATGAAACAACTCCTTATAAAACCGGAGGAAAGCAGCAGCAATATTTCAGTCCAAGACCTGTATTCAGAACCTCCCACGCTGTTACACAATGACCCATTAATCATATTACTGAACTATATGGTTATCATTGAAATTTCCCTTGAAGAACCAGTGAACTCTTTGCGAACACATTTTAATTTATGTGTTGATTATGTTTCGTATCAGTAATACAAGTCTAAAAAACTGATTCAAATGATCAAGTTAACACAATGAAGTAAAGAGTACTGGTAATCTGCAGCTATTTTCATAATTTCAAGGTAAAATTCTGATGTGTGATTTTCTAGCTTTGCAGATGTGGAAATCCAATGCACTGATTTCTTATACACAGATGCTTTTGGTGTTTTTTGTTGTAAAATAAAACAAGGCATTTATCACTGTTGGAAATTATTACAGGTATTATTTGTAACACTTTCTAACATTGTATGGACAAAGCAATAAATCAGTTAATGGATAAAATCATTTGTATTACAGATGCTATCAACAGCATGTCTTGTTCATTTTATTTAGTTGTCGGCCTTGGATGATGAGGTCCAGTTACCAGGAGCACTAGTCTGCAGCTTACTGGTTCCGTCCTGCAGCTCCTCCACGCTGTCCTCCTCTCTACAGACCAAATCAAGTAAGATCTGTTTAGACTATGCAGACATCAACATGATCAGTATGTTATCTTTTGACCCATCCTAAAATCACAAAATAGAACATTTACTTTAAGTTAACTGTGTTTATGAAAATAGAAAATAATTACTGACAACTCGTACTTTTTGGTGCTTTTATGCAGGAAAAGGGAACCAGGAAGCTGCTGTGGATCCTCTGCAGTATCTGGAGAGGTCAGAGGAACGGTTCTTGGAACAGATCGGAAGACACCAAGACCTGACCTCTGCCATGCTCCAGAACATCCAGAAGATGAATGAAAACCTTGGTTGCACTGATGGGACGCATGGTGTCGGTGCTGGAGCAACTGTCCCAGAATTAAACTGCATTGTTGACTATTGGCTTTTGTAGAAAATAAATCTTTTTTAGTACTTCACCTGTTTTGTATTTTACCCATGCACTTTGGGTGAATAAACAGAAATTTGTGATGAGAGATGGAAATTTTGTCTATAATCTACAGAGACTTTATTCAGTGTTCAGTGCACACTTTTGTTACACACATTTTGACAGATAAGCAGTTGTGCTTTTCAAGCAGATTTTAGTCAGAAACATCAGGAGCATATGTTTTTTTTTACTGTTACACCAATCTAGGTAGATAAACTGCACTACTGCAGCAGATATATTATTGAAATGTGCTTCTATTATGTGTCTACATACACTGCTCACAAATAGTTATTCAACTTTTGGGTGAAATTGATGGAAAATATAAAAAGTGCATGCTGTAGTGATATATCATAAAAGTAGGGTATTTAACTAGAAACATGCAATAGTGATTTCCTCATCTCAAAAAAATTTATTGAATCAAAAGCTAACAACAGTGGAGGGTATGTCACAATAAAAATGTCTCAGTTTGGACAGAACAGCAGCCTTCAGCTGAAATCCAGTACAATTGTGTCCCACCAGTGGCGTGATCATGGATGTGTCCAGGCAGCAGCTGACCTCTGCCTCGTAATTAGCCTTAAGACCAGCTATAAAGATAAACATAGATATTATCATTATCATCAACATATGGTGCATGTGTTTAACCTTTAAGCTATGTAGGGATGCAAATGTAGTCGAAGCTAAGTAGCTAAGCTAATGCTAACACGTTCAGTGTTCAGAATCAAAACATCTCTAAAAATTACCTGTTTTCTCAAACGTAGTCGCCGTTCCCTGTGACAACCATGAAGACAGATAATCACAGAAGAGCTCATCTGAAGAGCAAATGTCCAATAAGGTTCCTGCTTTTGTTTGCCATGTCCTTCCAGGGCTCAGTAGGAAAAAGTCTGAATATATGGAATGAAACTTTGAATAGATGGAATGAAAATCTGAACATTCTATATTCCGACTTTCATTATATATATATCAAGTTTCATTATATATATCAAGTTTCATTATATATATATATCAAGTTTCATTATATATATATATCGACTTTCATTATATATATAATTTCCTAAACGGCATGCCATATATATATATAGGGTTAGGGTTAGGGTTAGGGTTATATATATATATGTATATGTATATATATATGTATATGTATATATATATATATATATATATATATATATATATGTATATGTGTATATGTATATGTATATATATATATATATATATACATTTACATATACATATATATATATATGTATATATATGTATACATATATGTATATGTATATGTATATATATATATATACATATACGTATATATGTATATATATATGTATATATATACATATATACATTTACATATACATATATATATATATATGTATATATATGTATACATATATGTATATGTATATATATATATATATATATATATACATATACATATACACATATACATATATATATATATATATATATATATATACATATACATATATATATACATATACATATATATATATATATGTATATGTAAATGTATATATGTATATATATACATATATATATATATACATATATATACATATATATATATATATGTATATGTAAATGTATATATGTATATATATACATATATACGTATATGTATATATATATATATATATACATTTACATATACATATATATATATGTATATATATGTATACATATATGTATATGTATATGTATATATATATATATATATATATATACATATACGTATATATGTATATATATATGTATATATATACATATATACATTTACATATACATATATATATATATATATGTATATATATGTATACATATATGTATATGTATATATATATATATATATATATATATATATATATATATATATATATATACATATACATATATATACGTATGATTATTCAGTTCTCTTTTGTGTCTTTTTTTGTCTTTTGGTCCCTTCACACCACAGACCTTGTAACTGTAAGTAGGCAACACTCCACAGATTTCTCCAAATGGTAGTTTAAGTTTACTGAAACATGTCACTGATCTAGGATGAAGAGGATGAAACTGTGTCTGCTGCCTTTACAGAGGGGGATCCAGAAAGACATACAGAGCTATGTTACTGATAGTTCTCTTCTCATTCACATTTTGGGTGGAATATAGAGTGTGACATTTAGCCTACACTGAAGTATTGCACATTCTCATCCTTTTTAACAGAGCATGGCTGGACAGCAGCAGGATGGTTCCTCAGCTTCCACTGCACAGACTGACACAGTGAGATGGATGTTCAGGAAACACCAGAGCTTCATTCTGTGGAATTCATGTGCAACTGTATAATTTAATGTCCTCTATGTATTCCCAGTTATCAGTAAAACAGATTTATAAACTGTATTTGCTGAGAAAAATCCAAAAAACAGATTAGGAGGGCAGATCTGGAAATTGAAATACTGGAGCACAAGTTAGAGGTGGTGATGGTCACAGGTGAATTATGTTAACTACTGGAACATGAACTGAACTATCTTTTATTTGTAGGAAATAAAGAAGAGCAAATGAAATGTGTATCATGTCTTTATTTGCTGTGGTGGTGATGATGGAGACTTAAACTCTAAAGTGATTATTGCATACGGTGTCTCTGACTGCTCTGCTGTCCTGGATAGCTGCAGGTGGATGGGCTCATCATCTGGGTCTTCAGTTTGTAGGGCAGGGTGTTGCTCTCCTCTAATAGTGGTAATATTATGAAGAACAACACATGCCACAGTAATATCACAGGCCCTCTCAGGGGTCACCCTGAGGAGACGTAGGCTCTGGAAACGGGCTTTCAGCAGGCCTATGGTCATCTCCACCCGGGCTCTGGTCCTGCAGTGAGTCCGGTTGAAGTTCTGTTGGGGGCCTGGTTCAGGGTCAGGGTATGAGGTCATCAGCCTGGGTTGTCATGGTAACCCCTGTCACCCAGCAGAAGGCCATCAAACTCTCCTGTAATGTATAGTGGATACATCAGAGGATATTAAAGGAGGGAGACAAGAGAATTCTATTGTGAAAATCTTTATGCTGCTGACCACGCTGCAGTCTGTTGCTCAGGTTAGACTCTCCATAAATCCTGGAGTCATGAACAGACCCAGACCACGTGGCCTCCACATTAGAAATGATGTATGCAGCATCACATATGATCTGGACAGTGCAGAGAATGACAGATGTTGAACTATGATGCAGTCTTTAACATTTAGAAACCATAGTCAGTCTACCTGTAGCCTACCTGCACATTATGCTGTATAGAACAGCAGAAATCTCATTTTATAGACGAAGTTGTCCCATTGTTTGTTTATTTCCTGGTCAGTAGGTAAGGGGTCCTGAAAAGCCACGCCTACGAAACATCTGTCTCAGAAACCCTGCTATCACCAGTTGATCGGAACACCAGTTAATCTTGAACACCGGCGAACCCGGTGACGGGCTCCGTGGTTGGGCAACTGGGGCAGATGGGCCGTCTCGGTCTCACCGCTGAGAGCCACAGGGGCAGGGCAGGTACAGGGCAGCAGTGCGGAAGGCAGCCAGCATGGACGAGCCTGTGAGCCTGAGGTCAGGGAGATAAAACCCACATGTTTTTCAGATACGAATCTCACTCACAGCAGAAGTGTAGCAAAAGTCACATGAAAATAAAACAGCCAATTGTGAAACCGAACGACTCGTAACTGGTGATTTGTCTGTATTTTCTGCTGATGTGTAGTGGGATATGTACATTTTTCAACTATGAATGCCTTTGTACGCATTGACAACTCCTTTTACCCATGGACAACTCTTTGTACACATGGACAAATCTTATTACATGTACAAATTTTACATTTTCAGACAACTTTTGAAGATTCCGGTTCACATTGACAAATCTCAGTTCACATAGACAAATTCTTTTACACATGGACAAATCTCACTTCGGACACATGGATTGAAATACAGACAGACAACTCTTGATTCGCATTGACAAATAGTTTTGCTACAATAATACCCCCATATACGCCGACGTACCCCAGTGTAGTCGAAACGTATTCCAGCGTACCCCTCGTGTGTATCAGCGCATGTCAGTGTATGTCCAAAAAGTCCATACGTTCCTCATACGCTGGCTCTATACGCTAGAGTGTGACAGCGCCTTTAGTTTCAGACAAACTGGGTCAAAGATGGAGAATAAGTTGAACACTGGTGGTTAGAAAACGACTCAAACCTTCATCTGAGAGTCTCTGCTGTCTGTCTCCACACTGCATGATGAGCATCAGGGAGCTCAATATGCTGTCTCTTTTTCTGACCTTTTTGGTCTCTTTGTGTTCGGTTTGTGCGTGTTTAGACCACTGATCTCTAAATAAACACTGGATGCTGTACTGGGCTGCTGAAGCTGAGGTAACCGGATATACTAAAGCGGCCATCTTGTGAGCCCCAAAACAAAGCCCTGCTGTGGTCCCCCGCACTTGCACGGTTTTATTCTTTCTCGGTGTTTTAATTTTTTTCACAACGTTTCTTACCATTATTATGCCGTCTTGTGCAGCATTTAACTGTCCTTACAGAAAAGGGACAGGAGAGGGGAAAACCTTTCACAAGTAAGCTGAATTTATAGCTTATTTTACCCGTTAAACTGCAGCGGCCAGGATCACTTAGAGCTCTTCTTTGGTGCTGTACGGTCATCTTGCAGCTGCAACAATAACCCTAATGCGTGACAGTTCACAGCTGCATATAAACGTCTCCTCATGCGCCATGAAATAAAGGGGGCGAATGTCAACTGTGAGATGCTGGACAACACAGCCATCCTTTATGTGACGCGTGATTCCACCACGATTAATGATGCAACAAACGACACTTTCAATGCTTCCCTTGCAAACTGGTATGATCTAGATTTTCCAGCTTCACTACATTTTGATGATGCCACTGATGTTTCAACAGCACCAGTCATCCCAGCTTTGTCTGCATACAAGGAAGCTGCTGTAGGCTACATTGCAGGATATGTTGTGAAAATGGCTGAAAGAAGGATTTTATGCCCAACTTGCACTTCTGCCATCTGACAGCAGCTTTATATGTGACTTGATCGCCATAAAAGACAGAGGTGGCCTTCAGAAGCCGTCACATGATGTTGTGACTGTTTGCGAGTCAACAGAAAAGTGTTTCCAACGAATTCTGGCTGCAAACAGTGGAAAAGTGCCTCAAGGAAGAGGAATTGTGGACGTGATTACATCTGCTGTTTAGAATGAGGTAGCTATAAACGCTGTATTTGATTCACTTTACCCTCACATGTTTGACTGCACCCCAGAAAACAATCATGTTTTCAGCCTAATTAAATCCTCTCTAGCTGTTACTGTAAAATCCGCATGCACCACATTGCTAAATCACACACAGAGAGGATGACAGGAGAAAAAGTAAGAAAACAGTTTTTGAAGCTAGTTCTCTTAAACACCAGTAGAATGTGACATGTACAGCTAGGCCTACATGTAACTTTATTGTATTGATTCATTTTTTTATTCAGTTGTATTTGCTTGTTTCTATTGGTGTGTGTTATTATCTTTTTATCATATTATATAAACACGTGTACATTTGCATGTATTACATGTATGTAGCATTGTGCCCTGATAGAAGCTAAGAAAATCATAAAATCAACATTCAAATGTAGCATAAAACTATTGTTGAATAATTTACAAGGCTGATTGTAAAATATTGAATTCATCACAATTGATAAGACCAACTAACTGGTTGATATGTTGTAATTATTGTGTATGAGTTTATTGCATAACAAAAATAAAACATTACTTGAATTTTAAACAAATCTGTTATTATTCATTCTGCATAACCAGAAAACAGTTTCATTGTGCATATAGTACTGTACAGTACTGATTACTGGAACCAAAGCAAGTGTCTGGTTTTTACAGTCTAAGTAGTTCGTTAATTTTTTTGCCTGAAGTTGAAGACATCTCTAATTCTCCCCTCTATATTATTGACATAATTATAATAAGCTAAAGACACGCAGAATTTATTTACAAGAAATAATAGTTGAGGCTGTTATTAAGCAGGCCTTCACATAAAACTAAATGCCTAAGCCAAAGCCCGGGACTCTGCACTACTGCTTATTGGGGGCCGTAGTATGGCTGCTAGCCCAGCCCCGCTTACCTCAAAGTTTAGCTGCCCGCTTAGTCAGATGCAACATCCAGGTTCTATTTATAGATCAGTGGTTTAGACCCACAAAATGCTGCCACCTCCACGCTTCACAACACTAGTCCTATGTGTCTTGATGGCCTCCCTCCATAGTCTCTTTTCTGAGTCTTTAACTCAGACAACCTGGTCTCTGATGAATTCTCTGTTAGTGGATGTTTGAAAGAAGCAACGTTAAACTTTCCTGCTGTGGTTTCTGCTCAGTAAAGATGGAGGCTGCTGCTCTCTGTCTTCATTCATCTCTGATTATTTACAGTTTTTAGAAGATGATTCAACCTGACAGAGAAAATCCCCTGAACTCACAGATCAGTTTCATTTTGACTTCATCAGAAACTAAGGTGTGGTTTATTTGTTTATCTTGGCAGACTGTCAGAGTTCAGAGGCAGGGAGCCAAACAGTGAACAGATGGACTCTAACCAGTGATTTGAAATTCCAAACATTTTAGTGATGTTCCAGAGCTTGTTCTCCTGCAGAGTCACATCAGCTCTGAGTCAGTTTAACATCTCAATAGAAGACTGCTTTTCACACAGTTAATGTAGTCTGAGAACAGAAAACTGCTTCTTCTGTCATGCTACTGAGAAAATGTGACACTCAGGACTTTCCATGATACTCAGGTGGTTTTACTGAATACTACAATCTCTTTACATACAGAATAAAAGACTTCTGCTATTTATCGTGCGAAAGAGAACAACACTTCCTGGTTCAGAACCAGAGGTGGGTAGTAATGAGTTACATTTACTCTGTTAGATTTACTTAAGTACACACGTGGACAAAATTGTTGGTACCCCTCAGTTAAAGAAGGAAACCCCACAATTCTCACTGAAATCACTTGAAACTCACAAAAGTAACAATAAATAAAAATTTATTGAAAATTAAATAATCAAAATCAGCCATCACTTTTGAATTGTTGATTAACATAATTATTTAAAAAAACAAACTAATGAAATAGGGCTGGACAAAAATGATGGTACCCATAACTTAATATTTTGTTGCACAACCTTTTGAGGCAATCACTGCAATTAAACGATTTCTGTATTTGTCAATGAGCGTTCTGCAGCTGTCAACAGGTATTTTGGCCCACTCCTCATGAGCAAACAGCTCCAGTTGTCTCAGGTTTGATGGGTGTCTTCTCCAAATGGCATGTTTCAGCTCCTTCCACATATGTTCAATGGGATTCAGATCTGGGCTCATAGAAGGCCACTTTAGAATAGTCCAACGCTTTTCTCTCAGTCATTCTTGGGTGTTTTTGGCTGTGTGTTTTGGATCGTTGTCCTGTTGGAAGACCCATGACCTGCGACTGAGACCAAGCTTTCTGACACGAGGCAGCACATTTCTCTCCAGAATGCCTTGATAGTCTTCAGATTTCATCGTACCTTGCACACTTTCAAGACACCCTGTGCCAGATGCAGCAAAGCAGCCCCAAAACATTACTGAGCCTCCTCCATGTTTCACCGTAGGGACAGTGTTCTTTTCTTCGTATGCTTGGTTTTTGAGTCTATGAACATAGAGTTGATGTGCCTTACCAAAAAGCTCCAGTTTGGTCTCATCTGTCCAAAGGACATTCTCCCAGAAGCTTTGTGGCTTGTCAACATGCATTTTTGCAAATTCCAGTCTGGCTTTTTTATGAGTTTTTTTCAGCAGTGGTGTCCTCCTTGGTCGTCTCCCATGAAGTCCACTTTGGCTCAAACAACGACGAATGGTGCGATCTGACACTGATGTACCTTGGCCTTGGAGTTCACCTTTAATTTCTTTGGAGGTTGCTCTGGGCTCTTTGGATACAATTCCAACGATCCGTCTCTTCAATTTGTCATCAATTTTCCTCTTGCGGCCACGTCCAGGGAGGTTGGCTACTGTCCCGTGGGTCTTGAACTTCTGAATAATATGAGCCACTGTTGTCACAGGAACTTCAAGCTGTTTAGAGATGGTCTTATAGCCTTTACCTTTAAGATGTTTGTCTCTAATTTTTTTTCGGATGTCCTGGGACAATTCTCTCCTTCGCTTTCTGTTGTCCATGTTCAGTGTGGTACACACCTTTTCACCAAACAGCAGGGTGACTACTTGTCTCCCTTTAAATAGGCAGACTGACTGATTATGAGTTTGGAAACACCTGTGATGTCAATTAAATGACACACCTGAGTTAATCATGTCACTCTGGTCAAATAGTTTTCAATCTTTTATAGAGGTACCATCATTTTTGTCCAGGCCTGTTTCATTAGTTTGTTTTTTTAAATAATTATGTTAATCAACAATTCAAAAGTGATGGCTGTTTTTGATTATTTAATTTTCTATACATTTTTATTTATTGTTACTTTTGTGAGTTTCAAGTGATTTCAGTGAGAATTGTGGGTTTTTCCTTCTTTAACTGAGGGGTACCAACAATTTTGTCCACGTGTGTAGCTTTTAGAAAGAAATATACTTCTGAGAGTAGTTTTTCTCTGTCATACTCTTTACTTTTACTTGAGTAGATTTGTGAAGAAGAAACGCTGCTCTAACTCCGTTACACTGGGCTACACTCGACTCATTACTTGTTTTATTTACCACATTAGATCTGCTTTATTTTGCAGAGAAATGTCTCCAGTAGATCTACCACATGACCGTGTTTCACCAATCAGATGAAGCAACAATAATCACATGACTTAATTTCACCAGACGTCACACTGCGGTCACATGACCTCATACGAACGGTGGCGACACAAACTCTCCACACGTAGCAGACATGGAATGAAAAAAACAGGGGCATTTTAGAGAGATTTGATCTTGCTTTGGAGTCCAAAAACATTAGCATAGCATTAGTGTGGAGATCTCTGTCTTCGGCTCTTGTCTTCTGTTTACCAACACGGGTGAAGTGAAGCGTGATGTCAGCCTTGATAGGTCTGTGTGATACACCGCAGCCTATGAGCATGCAGTCTATCTTGTCACTAGAAGTAGTTTGCACTGTTCAAACATACAAACGTTACCTTACTACAGGAGTTTGTTTCAAAGCTTTATGTTGTGAAAACTGAGATTTGGAAATTTGTGTTTTTTGTGCCTTAACTTGTCATTTTTTAAAGATGTTTATTTTTCAATTAGTTTATTTTATTTTTTGGAAATACCAGAATTTACACATTATTTTATATTTTTGTCTGTTTCATCACATTGTTTCTAAAAATAAAAAATAAATCGGACATTACAATCAAACAGTTACTCAGTACTTGAGTAGTCTTTTCACCAAATACTTTTTACCTCTACTTGAGTGATATTATTTGGAAGTAATTTTATTCTTACTTAAGTACAATTTTTGGCTACTCGACCACCTCTGATCAGAACACAGAGCAGCAAAGCTGTAGTTAACTGGTGTTGTGTCACGCCAGTAACATCATTCTGGTTTTTGTGTTGTTCTATAATTATAGACTAATTAGATTCAACTGATTCCAGGTCAGTGACCAGGTTTACTGTCAGCTTTATTAACCCTCTTATATACAAGAAACAATTGACTAGTTCAAAGTCTGGCTGTGATCATTTTACAGCTCATTTATATCTGGTTTTACATAAAAACTCCTGGTCTGAGTTTGTTGTGAACCAGTTCAACAGGTTGTAGTCAGACATGAAGCAGCAGGATCAGAATCTGGAGAAACAACCTTTATGATCACTTCTGCAGAGAAGAAACCAGCTTAAAAATCTACATATATTTACAGAAATTAGAATGAACCACAGATCACTGATTAGATTAGAGTTTAGTGTCAAAATTGAGGTGCAAAAAGCAGCAGAAAAGTTCCTTATTTCCAGTCTGTAACAGGATAAACAATCATTTCTGTGAAGTAACTCAGTTCATTCTATCAGTAGAAGTTCTGTTTATTCTGTTCAACCTTCACTACAGTTCAGTAGCAAACAATGTTATTTTACTACATTTATCTGCAGATTAACAACTAAACATGATACAGGAGGAAGATCAACATCTGTCCAGCTGCTGCTTCGTCAGGAGGAACCGGGAGGTTTGGATTCTATAGATCAGAAAACCAACAGGAACCACAACAAGCGTCCCACCTATTACTGATCCCAGAATGATTACAGTCTTGTGTCTTCCTTCTCCAGTGTTTTCATCCTTGTCTCCTACAGACAGAGGTATCAGAAATATCAGAGGTATCAGGTGTTTGAACATCAGTCAGATCAGCTGTTTTCTCCAAAGTCTCATCAGCAACATCTTTATAAACCACAAACATCTGATCTGAGACCAAGCAGCTTCATCAGAGACACAAACTGAACTCTCAACACAAACTCACCTGATTCAAGAACTACCAAGGTGATGCTGATGGGTTCAGAACTCGATCTCTTCCTGCGGTTTGTTCCTTTCTGGAAAACCCAACACTCATATGTTCCAGTGTCGTTTTTCATCACATTCTTCAGAATCAGAGAAAGTCTCCGTCCTTCATCTCTTTGTCCTGCAGATCCACCCGGTTCTGATAAGATGGATGCTGGTTGTCTGGATAAAAGCGTCCATCTCGGTAGAAAAGAACATAATATTCTGGATCCAGTCCAGGTCTTCTCCACTCTACAGCTTTGATGATGATGTTCTTGGGAGCTTAACATGGTAGAATGACATCCTTTCCACATTCAGCTGTGATGTTTTCCTGAGCTGAAGAAGAAAGAAGAGAGAAGTTAAAGTTGATCCAGATGAGACGAGTTTAACCACTAAACTCCTCCATGAACTCTGAGCTGCTGGTTTCTTTGTTTTCTTGCATGTGTAGCCCAAAGCAGAGTAAATGATGGTGACTAAATACTCCAGCAGGGATCTGTAACTCACTGAATCATGTTATTCTGCCGATAAGCCAGAATTACTAGTCTTAAAGTAGACCCTAACAGAAAAGAATGAGTGACTTTTTTGTACAGAAGCTGGTTCACTGCTGTAAATGATAGTAACCCCCTGACCCCTGTGTCTTCTGCAACGATGGATTATATGATATATGCAATACTTTAAGATTATAGACACAGAGCCGTGAATGCATATTACAGTGTTTTTGGATTGCTAACACGCATTGGTCAAAACTGAAGTCACATCTTCAAAACTCTTAACAGTCTACAAAACAGAAGTCCATGTGGACTGAACTGTGAATCACTTTCCATTGGTTTCACACAAAATGCATTCAGTGACCACAGTCACCAAAATTCATGAACTCTTTTCTCAGTTTCTAGTTCACCACCTGCAGAACACTAGACTTCTACAGCACATTTTTCAAATGCTAACACACTGTGTTCAAAACAGTTAAAACCACAAAACAGAATGATGGGAAAAAACATGAGGAATTTCTGCTGCAGCCACATTGAAATCTGTTGAAAATCATTTCAAAATATTGAAAATTAAAATAAATGAAAAGATTTGGTAATTACACACAGCTGAGTGTAGCTGTCAGCTGAAACCTGATTCAGGTGATCTGTGTTTGGCCTCATCAGAAACCATAAAAATCAAACACTCCAAAAGGTTCTACCCGCAATGCATCTCCAGAGAAGACATCAGATGTAATGGATGGAAACATGAGGCCAAATGCAGACAACAGGGTGTGAATGTTACAGTTTACATGTGTTGTTGGTTTTTGACTTTTATCTCTTGAGTTCTATTCTGCTCCCTGAATTCTGAGATTCTACATTTTATTTTTGTTTACAGTAAACTTTTTATTTTTTGTAAGGTCCCAAAGTTTCATGTAAAGACACAGTAAAAATACGTCAGTGTTGTTGAAGTAAACTGCTGCATTCCTGATTCATTCTTGTTGCAATATATCACAATAATTTAGAAAACTCAGAGTGCAAAGATCTTATTTTATAATAAAATACTAATTTATCTAAAAAGAAATCATTCAAACTTGAAAGATCTCAATTTATTTCATGTAATGCTCTCTGTTGTTGGTATTTTGTGGTTCAGCGTGCTCAGAGTGACAGCGTTTGTTTCCTAAGTGAGACTATTTTCTAGTGTTGTGGTTGAATGAGCTTATTTTGAGACATGAATGAAGTGTTTTGTTGGTGAGAAATAGTTTTGGGGATGAGATTATCTGTTTAGCTGAGATACATGATGGAAATGCGGGCTGTGTTAAGAGTTTTGAAGATGTGATTTCAGTTTGGACCAATGCTTGTTAGCAATTGAAAGAAACTGTGACACATATACCATAGAGATACCTGATCTGAACTATACATAGTTAATGTTGACCCAGTATAGACCAACATGAGGGACAATGACACACACTGGGGATGTCAACACGGTTTTACCAACTTCTTTATTTATGGCGCTCGCTGTCACTATTCTATCTTCATTACAGTTTTTTTGAATTGCTAACAAGCACGCATACACACAAATTTGGACTCATGAACTGAGGACTGAGCTCACATTCACTCACACACGCCCCTTGCCTCCTCCAAGCCTCCTGCACAAGCTTCCCACTCGTGATCCACAGTGGGCAGGAATCCCGTGCACGCAGCATGCCGCTCTATGGCGCAGCAGCTGCATAGGAGACGGACTACTGGGCTGAGCCACCTGTCCCACTACCCCCCATCCTTATCCCAGTTGACCCTGTCTAACATCATGCTTTGTTTGTTGTGGGGGTTTTTTTTTTCAGGTTCCTTCTCAAATTCTCAAACAATATGAGTAATCACATTATTACATAGCTGGTAAATACATTGATTCCTACAAAATAAGAGCCTGTCCAGCTCCATCAGAGGGAGAATTAATAAATATTATAATAAATGAACTTTAGAACTCACCTTCAGAAGAGGAGACCAGGAAACAGATCAGCAGACAGAATGACACAGATCTAAAAGCTGCCATTTTACTGTCTTCTTCCTCTTCTGATCAACACTTAGTCCGGAAAGAACCTGAGACCCAAAGCTTGATCAGCAGACACAAATTAATATTGTTTACAGATTGTTATTTTTGAGTAGAATTCGTGAGGAGCAGCAGAGTAAAGAAACCGGAGAGGAATACCTCTGACAAACTCTAAACTCTCCAGAGCTGATAGAGCAGCAGGGTGGAGCTTCACTGTCACTGTTTCTTAGTGATCACATGACTTCAGGTGAAACAAATTCAGGAACTGGAGGCGGTCCAACAAACAATTGATTTCAACTGGGCCAGGTTCTCTCTAAATCTGGCGACCTTCCAAGTCCTCCAGGTGACTTCTTGTATTTATTCACCTTTTGTCAGCAGCAACTAGCAATACATCCAGTAACTTTCTCTGGTGCTTTGGAGACTGACATGAAGCTCATATCATTCTGCTGTTACTGAGCCCCTCCCCTCCCAAAGCACTCACAGGAAGTCACAGCAGCCTGCAGCAGGCAGAGACTGTAGAGTACAGATTTTATATAATATATATATTAGACGCATAATATAGAATTATATATTATTACATATTATGTGTTTAATATAATATGTCTATCATGTGTTAAACAGTCTATGGAGGAGACCCACACCACTCAGCATCCAGATGACAAATGAACAATGCATGTGCAGCTCTACTGAACATGTGAGTTGACAAAACATTAGAATTATTCTAAAGTCAACACCTCCCTCTACTGGTCACAGAACACACCTGGGGCCTCATTTATAAAACATTGCGTAGGATCCATACTAAAGTTTGCATACGCCGATAATACGAAATTGGCGTATGCCCTTCACCCCTGATTTATAAAACTTTGCATAAGCACAGCTGCACGCAATTTCTTGATAAATCAGACACCATCTGGAAGATTGCACAGGTGGATCCACCTCACATTCCCCCCACAACACACCCACATTTTACCATGAATGGTCAATGCAAAGTAACTCATGAATGTATCTGTATATAAATAAGCTGCTGATCCACGGCATTTCACACAGCGCCCCCTGCAGTCTTTTCACTGCTGTGCATCAGGATGAATGAATCATGTGTTGATCCAGGCCACCCTGCCACTAAATTTGTTATGATCATGTCCGATGAACAAATAATTTGTAAACTGATTGAATGTACATTTTTTCGGTTCACAGACAAATTCATCTTCACTTGGAGGTTGTGGTGTGAAGCATGTGTGCCTGTACAGAGCTGATTAATGGTTGGACGCTCATCCCATTCGGCCGCATATGGATAAATAAACAAAATTCTTTACTTTTTTGCATTTTTACTGTGGTAGTTGCAGTGAAGAGTGACAGGAAATAGGGAGAAGAGTCTGGGGAAGACATGCATAAAAGTGCCGCGGGCAGGAACCGAACCTGGACCACTGCGTCAGAGACCACCCCTGCAAATGGGTCTTCTGCTTTCCCCGATGAGCCATACAGGCGCCGGGTGATCAGTAAGCAAAATTATTTAATAAAGATCACCGCACCGGCCCCAGATACCGGGCCTTCGGTTAAACGACCGAATGAAATAACGTTCAATCCGCTCCTGTTAATATATGAACATAGTTCTATAAATACAGTCGTCGGCCGAATGACGCACTATAGGAACATCTACAACAATGAGGGTTTATGATTATCCGGCTCTACAAGTCTAATATGTGATAACAATAAAGGTTTGAGATCAATCTGGTTTCAATTCACCACTTCACCCTCTGGCACTGCCGTTCCCTCTGTCTCCAAAATGTGCTTAAGCAAGCATCAAAGTTGGAGCACCGGTGCGCACATTCTCACGTCAAGTTTGTTTTAGAAATCACAACGTACACAGCGTACGCCACTTTCTACGCAAGGTTTGTGATTTACGCCCTGTTTTGTGCGTAAAGAAGCATCAAGAATCAAGGTTGGCTCACTGGTGCGCACATTCTCACGCCAAGTTTGTTTTTATAAATCACAACCTTTGCGTAGAAAGTGGCGTACGCCGCTTTCTAGCACTGTTTTGTGCGTACGCAAGCTTTATAAATGAGGCCCCTGGACTGTGCTTTGGGTTCTCTTTCAGCCAATACTTCATCTGCAGCCCTGGAGGATGTACTGACATGACCGCATGGTAAGAGTCCTTCAAGCTGAAACAACACCACCTACCACCCTAGATGACTGCTAAAATGCACAATTTCTGGTTTTTGAGGCTGATCATAAACAAAATACATTTTAATGATTTATTCAAGGATTATTCCACACAAAGTACTTCTTGATGTCCAAATACTTGTAGTTTCAAAAGTTCTTCAGCTAAAACTCCACTTGTAGTTTTAAAGGTTTAATCCACTCAAACAGTACTTTCTAACAAGTTGTGGAATTAAAGGTTTATGCATGACAAATATTGCTTTATGTACAAGTATTTATATTTATAAATGTTGAATCCCTCAGATTAATACTCTCTAACTAATAAGTTATGGTATTAAGGATTTATCTCAAACTACTACTTTATGTACAAGTACTTATATTCATATAGTTCCATTCTGGAACCTGCGCCTGTGAAAGTGGCTGCAAAGTTTGGTGTCTCTTAACTGTTTTCAGTTTGTGCTGTATTTTTGCTATATTTTTTAAATATGTTGTCGTGTTTTATCCGCTGCTGATGGAGGTTTCTGCTGGGAGAAGAATCTATTCAAGAGAGGAGCTTTTTTCATTGAGACAGAACAAATCTGGACTGCAACATCCAATTCCAGTGGACATCTTGAGGTGTTTTCATGGATGCCGTGCTGGTGCAAAGGTGAAGGCTAGAAAATGGAGATACAAGCCCTTTCTTCCATCAGTCATCATGGGAAACGTGAACTCTTTGCCAAACAAAAGTGACGAGCTGGAGACATTGGTGAAGACGGACAAAACATACCGTGAATGCAGTCTCCTGTGTTTTACTGAGACCTGGTTGAATCAGAACATCTCGGACTCAACTGTGGATCTACCTGGCTTCACCCTCATAAGGTCAGACAGAGATGCTAAAGCTAGTGGCAAGAAGAAAGGAGGAGGTCTGGCTTTATTTGTTAACCAGAGATGGTGCAACTCCTCACACATAACGGTAAAGGAGAATTTGTAGTGTCCACATATTGAACTGTTGGCAGTTGAACTTCGGCCATATTATGTCCCAAAGGAGTTCAGTCACATCATAACAATACTTGTATACATTCCACCCAAAGCAACTGACTTGGTTCCATGTGATGTGTTGCATGATACTGTTGCTCAGATAGAGACTCGACATTCTGAGGCACTTGTACTAATATCAGGAGATTTCAATCATGTCAGCCTCTCCTCTCACCTGACTGGATTTACACAGTTTGTTAACTGCCCTACCAAAGAGAATAAAACCCTAGACCTGCTATATGCCAATGTCAAAGAAGCTTACAGAGCTACTGCCTACCACCACTGGGCAGGTCAGATCATAACATAATCAACAGACTGGAATGTGCTCCTGGAAACAGATGGGGACAGTATGAACATTGACAGACAGCTTGATTGTTTTACTGAATACATCAGCTTCTGTAGAGACACAGTCATACCTGCAAAGACTGTTCGCTGTTTCCCCAACAACAAACCACGGATCACAAGCGACATAAAGGCAATCCTCAACCAGAAAAAACAGCTTTTAGAGATGGTGACAAAGAACGGCTCAAAGAAGTGCAAAATGAGTTGAAGAGGAGACTGAAAGTGGCAAAGATGGAATACAAAAAGAAGATAGAGAGGAATTTTCAACACAGTAACATCCGTGATGTGTGGAGAGGAATTAATACCATCTCTGGACAACAACAGTAAAAAGAGGAGGGAGCCAATAGTGGGTGATGTAGAAAGAGCTGATGAACTCAACTTGTTCTTCAACAGATTTGACACTGTGGACACACCTACTTCCACTGCTGCTCTTCCTTCTTCTCCTCAACATATGGAAATCCCCACTATAGCTCCTCCTTCTTCTCCTCCGTCTCCTACACGTCTCCACAGCTGCAGCCACTTCCATTCCAGCACCTATATCCGTCTCTGTCACAGAGACAGGGGTGATGTTGGAGCTTCAGAGACTTTGCTCTGGGAAGGCAGCTGGCCCAGATGGTGTATGTCCAAGACTGCTCTCCACTGGATCTTCAACCTGAGTCTACAGCTGGGGCGGGTGCCTGCTCTATGGAAAACATCCTGTATTGTACCGGTACCAAAAATCAAATGTCCGGCTGAACTAAATGACTACAGACCTATTGCTCTGACCTCACACATCATGAAAACCCTGTAGCGGCTGGTTTTGTGTCTCCTGAGGCTTGAGGTCAAAGACAAACTTGATTCTCTGCAGTTTGCATACAAAGAACACATTGGAGTGGATGATGCCATCCTCTTCATGCTTCACCGTGCCCTGTCTCATCTGGAGGAACCTGGAGTTTATGTGAGAATCATGTTCTTTGATTTTTCAAATGCATTCAACTCCATCCAACCCACCATCCTCAAAGACAAGCTCACAGAGATGGGAGTGGATCCTTCCTGTGTTTCATGGATCACAGATTACCGGACAGGAAGGCCACAGTTTGTGTTTCTGGGACATTAATGAGTAGTACTGGGGCTCCACAAGGAACAGTCCTGGCTCCATTCCTGTTCACTCTGTATACATCTGACTTCAAATACAGCACTGAGTCCTGCCACACTCAGAAATACTCTGATGACACTGCTATCGTGGCATGAATCAGAAATGGACATGAAGCTGAATACAGAGATCTGAGAAGTGCCTTCAGTGACTGGAGTCACAAAAACTGCCTGCTACTCAATGCCTCAAAGACAAAGGAAATGATCATAGATTTCTGCAGATCCAAACCTCCTCTTCATCCAGTGAACACTTGTGGTGTGGACATCGAGATGGTGACATCATATAAATATTTAGGTGTCCACCTTGATAATAAGTTGGACTGGTCTACAAATGTAGACTTCATCTACAAACAGGGTCAGAGCCGACTTTATTGCCTCAGAAGACTTCGATCACTAGACATGTGCAGTAAGATGCTGCAGATGTTTTATCAGTCTGTGGTAGCAAGTGTCCTGTTGTATGCTGCAGTCTGCTGGGAGGCAGCATAAAACAGAAGGATGCAAGGCGTCTGAACAAACTGATCAAAAAAGCTGCTCTGTGGTTGGAATCAGATTGAACACATTGCAGGATGAGGTGGAGAGATGGGCACTGAGCAAGATGGAGGCCATTCTGACAAACATGGATCATCTACTTCACATCTGCCTCAATGAACAACGAAACATCAGTGGACGGCTCCTATCCCTGCGCTGCAAGACCGAAAGATTTAGGAAATCTTTCTTGCCATCAGCAGTCAGGCTATTCAATTCAAAAATTAAACAGATAAGAACCCTGACAACTGAATTTCCCTTCGGGGATGAATAAAGTGATTCTGATTCTGATTCTGATTATAATTATAATTTGTAAGGTTTATTCCCCCAGAATAATAATCTCTAATAAGTTATGGTATTAAGCATCTATTTTAAAATACTACTTTCTGTAATTTAACTTGGTTACTAAAAGTTGCATTTGGACAAATTATGTACTTAGTATACTTACGTTATTATCAGGTAAAGTGGGATTTTGTGGTCTCCAGATCTCAAACGGGAGGGTTTCAGATGTTGGAGAGAGATGTCTGGAGTTGTGTCTGGTGTGGTAGACCTTAGCTATGGACCTTTTGCTGTCTTGATTAGTGTCACCATTACTGGGTCGTAGTTGTTTCATCCTGGATAGTGGTTCTGATGATCACTAGTCCTCAGCCTTCTTCTTCTTTGTTTACAGTCTTGGATGCTGGGCTTGGAGTTAAACCCTTCCTGCATTGTGAGAAACTTCCTTGTTGCTCCCTTCAGTGGTGATCATCTTGCCCCACTTTGAAAACATCTGACCACACTTGTCCAGTCTGAATAGCATCCTAACGTTGTTGCTGTAGGTTCTGGTTTTATGGATCAGTGAGTCAATGTCTTGTTGTGCTGGCCTACAGCCAGGGGTGAAAGTAAGATAAGATTCTGGCAGGAACTGTGCCACTCAAAAAAAATTTTTAGTTTGTGCGCAAAGCGTGCAAGCATCCTACAAGACAGATGTTGATAAATTCTGCTCTTTTCTGACTCCTGTCCACATCCTTGAGTGCGTAATGTAAGATGTTAGACACATAATTTAATATCTGGCAAAACATTTATTTTCTTTAGGGGAAGTCGGGGAGATAACATTAGAACAATAATAACATTATTAGTAGTGCAGTAGCATTACTCTGTGACACCAGCAGGTGATAGTGCTAACCAATGTTTTCCCTGGCCTTTATCTGTTATTTGTACACAAAATAACAGATTGTTGCATTTACGGCACTGTGCCTCATAAATGATAACATGGGAAACGGAATTAGAGATTTCCACAGAGGGCTGTAGTAGTTGTCTTCCTTTTCTTTATAGTGCCAAGCCATGTCTGTAGTTGAGATGGCTGCTTTCCTTCCCTTGGCCAGCCATGTCTTCACATAAGGCATCGGACCCCAATGTCAGAGTTATTAGCCTGCTAAAATTAGACTTCTGGCCTATTTAACACATTTATACAAAAAAAGCAGAAAAATTGTTTATGTAAAATTTTAACAGCAGTGTTTGTTAGTGGCTTTTTTGGCCTTAATTGTATGAAAGGGAGAAAAAGATCAAATCTGATGGTACACAAAAACTAACAATGCATCAAAGTCAGTTTTGTTACAAATCTTTGTTATATCCAACACTGTGATAACAGGTAAAAAAATCTCCAGGCTCCAATAATTTTTTATATTGAAAATCAGTCATTTTGTGTGTTTTTCCCAAAATCAGTGACACCACTTATAAAATTGGCATTTAAAATATTTAAATAAAAAAAAATACAATTAATGTTTAGTTTGATCAAACTGCAGTAAATTAACACATTTACGCAAAATAGAGAAAAAAAATATTTATCTTATATATTTTTACAGCAGTTTTTGTTGGTGGCTGTTTCTGGCCCTAAAGAAAGGATGGGAATTGGAACAGTACTCAAGGGTTAATTCAGTGTTACAAAAAAAAATGTAGGCTATCTCATGCTGCAGCAGGTTAGCTGAGAGCTGCACAGCTGGCTTACAGCCGAGGCCCACAGTGAATGTAGGCTACACAAAAAAAAAAAAAATACAGCCTACTTTTGTGTTCTAGTCTAGTAACATTGTCAGCCATTTTTGACAGAATGACAGATTTCATGGTCCTCTCTGGTCTACTGCATAGCCTACCTGCTCCATGTGCTTCCTCTGCACTTTCCGCTCTCTTTTCCTCAACCTGCCTGTCATCCCTCTTCCTCTTGAAAATATTGTCAACTTTTCTTTGCATTTTTGACTTGTCCTGGTTGTCTCGAGAGGCGGGGATGGGGGGGAAGGGGTACTTACATCACCTAGGCAACCAGCCATCCAATGAAAAGAACGCATTGAGTTTACCTCACTTCCACGTGTGCTTGTTTGCGGAAGGAGTGATGCTGCTCGCATGACAGAGAGACGGAGAGTATTTCACGACACATGAAACTTCACAATTTATTACTTGTGGATTTATGTTTTGTTTATTTTGCAAAAATGACTACCCTGTTGTCTGCAAAAAACACACAACAGTGGACATTGGATTAACGTTACACTACAGCGAGTGACTGCCTACTACAAGCTGCAACCTATCACGGTAAGCGAGTACTGTATGGTACATATGATAGCCTAGTGCTCGTCAGGCGCATTAACCTTGTTCAACACGTCACAGAAGATGTAGTCTGGAGATGAGTTTTATGTATTCATCAATTTTACACTTATTTCGGTAAAATGTTGCTTGAAAAAAGAAAGGGCTCACACACGGGCGTAACCACCATCTCAGAAGTGAGGGGGACAAATTTTTCAGAGCGATTTATCATTCTCTTACATTTAATTGCACCGTCCTTAGTGGCTAAAGAACCACATAATCCCTAACAGCCACAGTACAATACCAGGGGACCAACTAGGCTGGTTCTTTAAACTATAAAGTATAAAACTTTAAACTATAAAATCTAAAGTTTTAGTGGCCAAACTCTAGTTGAGTTGACAACAATGTCCCTTGAACATCTACTGGACGAGTAGCCAAAGGTGCCAAACACTGAACATGAAATGATCAGTACTGCCTGGTTTCTCCCTGCAATAGATATCTTATTTTCAGGAAGTTATAATCTCTCCTTACCTGTAAAGACCCTACATCCTTGTCCCTGCTGCTGTCCTCTGATCCATCTCCTCCCTGACTCTGCTCTTTCTGTTATGGCAATAAACATAAAAAATGTGGTAAGAAAAATTCTGAAATAGCATTAGGAAGTGTAAAAATTGCAGTAGAATTTAACCTCAAAATCACTTTAACCCATAGATACATATTTTTTTCTCAGTCACTTCTATATTTTTTCACCTCTGCAGACCCTGCATGGTCAACATTACTGCTGGCCTCTGGTCCATCTCCTGCCTGACTCTGCACTTTGTTATGGAAATAATCATTAAAAAATCTAAAACTCAAAATTCTGAGATAGAATTTGAAAGAGAAGCAGTAAAAATAGTTGTAAATTTAACCACTTTTATACCATAGATAGCCTATTCTTTTTTCTCCTCCCTGACTCTCCTCTTTTGGGACCAAAAGACTTAAATACATGGAGAGCAATTGTGAGCACATCTTCTGCCCAGAAATGAAAGAGGACTGGGTTTATTCCAAGAATAAACTAATTAGCAGTAATGTAACAGAGGCAACCAGATTTAAATTATTGTTAACTAGCTTAACATATTGATATATTGCCACGTTTTACCTTGTCATCATTTAGCTAACAAGTCTAACATTGTTTGCATCCAACAAGGTCACACAACTTACACGGTTTGTTTGGAAAAAACTGTAAAGTTTTTTGCTTCTTGCTGGCTCTGGCTGGTTTGCTAAACATTACTCCAGACGTACGTTCAGCACTGCTCAGCACAGCAGCACGTCTCCTGTGGAACACTAGCATGCGCTCATGGTGCATTCAAAGACGGCTCGGGAAAACACGTTACTCGACGCTAATAACGGGTTTAGCTGTTGTAACGGCTGAAAAAAGTGCGGGGGTCAGAGGGGACAGATGTGGAAAGTGCGGGGGACATGTCCCACGCGTACCCCGCGTCCGTTACGCCCATGGGCTCACATTGTATGCATGAGTGAAAGTTGCTTTTCAGAGGCGTTCCGGGGCGTTCCGGTAGAAGAGGCCAGTATATTTCTTACCGGCACGGCGTTCCGGTGCGTTCCGGCTTACTTTCACCTGTGCCTACAGCTTGATGTCTTCCATATAGAGGAGGTGGCTGATGGCCTTCCCACTTCAGAACTGGCCTCTGAAGCCCCTCTTGGTGACGGTCTGGCTGAGGGGTTCAGGCCTCTGCAGAGCAGCAGGAACACAGAGCATCTCCTTGGTATATTCTGCACTAAATTCTAATCCATACAGTTTTCCTTGACTGGCCTCTAGTGTTGTTTTGCACAGTTCCACTGAGTTCTTAATGAAGGATCTTAGTGTCATGTTGATGTTATGCAGCTCTAAATAATCCAGAGTCCATATGTGTGGCAGATATTAGCCATGTTTTCCTCTGCTTCAGCTCTGAGACCATCCCTGCTGGTTCCATCTGCCTACTGCTGAAATCTCAACTCCTGCTTTCCAAGTTCCAACCTGGTCAGCTTCAATCCATTCACCTGATCCTCTACCTGCATCCTCCACCTGCCAAGACACCTTTCCTGCCGTTCCTCTGCCATCTGCATTCACTCTTTCTATCTCCCTGTCAGGCTGTGTGCCAAGTTCGCCTTGCTCTCTCTTGGTACACCATGAGGCGTAGTAGTTTTTCATGTCAAGCACTTTGTGAAATCTTCCAGTCTAGTCTTGCCTTTTAACTTTCCAACCTTGATTATACCAAGTCCTGGTTGGTCAGCCTCTGAAAATGGATCAGACAAATTGGAAATTTGTCACAGCAGTGGCAGTGCTCTCACCCTCTCTTCCCTGAGAAAGAGCGTTAGGTGCAGATGTGCTGGAGAAGGCAGGTTACACATCTGAAATCAGCTGATTGGCAGGGAACAAGTGGGATTGGCTCATCGTCTGTGAACCAGCCACAGTCAGTCTCAGACTCTCATTTAGTTTAGCTCCTTGTGTTTTGGCTCTTTTAGTAATGGTTTTGTTTCTGTGCTCTTCCAGCCTGGACCTCACCTGCTCCCGTTTATGCCTGGATCATCCTCCACTGACCACAATACTCTCCAGCTATCTGAACCCTGGTCCAGTCTGGTTTGCATTCCATCATGCCATTCTGGATCCTGTCCACCATGTGTTGAACCCAGTCCTCTCCAGAATTCCTCCTTACGCCACGCCATCTGCATCAGCTTCTCACCACAACATCCCTATTTGTCTTGCTTGTCAGCTAAGTTTCCCCAGTTCTGAGCTATTTATGTTGCTGTTTATAGTTCTTTGTTTGAGTTCAGTGTTGAGTTCTGTTGCTGTAGATTTTTTCCTTATAGTTTTCTGCCATTTTCAGGTATAGTTGTCGCCAAAGTATCGGCTTTCGGCAACTTTAGAATTGTATTGTAGTTTGCATTGCCAGCCGTGAGAAATAATCTGCAGCAGCTGAATCTGTCCTTGTTTTGGGTCATCAATGGCTAGTTTAGATGTTTGAGGACAGTTTCATGATGCGTGGGATCTCCACATGTGGCATCAAATTTGCGTAAAGTAGAAATCTAGTCTACTTTAAGCAAATGAGCTGCAGCCCTCTTTGGGTAAACACACCAGATCACAGCTGGAAATGCGCCGCAACCGGACCAGCATGCAACATGTGGTGAGTGTGGTCTGACTTTCCCTCTTCCTGGTTCTAGTGGAATACAGTTCCTGGATGGAGGGCCGGGGGCTCCGATGTTCTCTGCAGTCTGTACTATGCCCTGTAGTCTGTTTCTGTCCTGTGTGGCTGTTACATACCACACAGAGATGCACAAGACAGATTCAATGACACTAACATCGACACTCAGCTCTGTCTGCAGACGAGACTCTCCAGGACAAACTGAAGATCCTTCACTGTCCCTCAGCATTAGAACTGTTCCAAAGCAAACAGCTCCCTCTGCTGGCCACAGAAACACACCTGGAGAACAGAGACAGGGAACAGGATGCAGACTGGTTTATAGTTAATCATCTGTGTTCTGATCAACAAGGAAATGATGCCAATAAAACAGTAAATTTATTTGTTCATGAAGAAAACAGTGGTTTGTTAAACTCAGAGTAAAGTTTCTACCTGATGTTCCATCTGTGAAGGACCTGAGAAATGTCTGCTGGCAGGAAAGGGACTTTAAATGTAAGATCCAGGAGAGAAATAACAGAATTATCTTGTTTAAAGCTCAGATTCTAGTAAAACTGCAGTTATGTCGACATAGTTATGTCTATTAGCTAGACTAGAACTTTGTAAGTAAATACTTTCTGAGGCTGATTCTGGACTTCATTTGATGGTGATGGATCAGAACATGGGCTGCTCAGTGGTGTAGTGGTTAGCACTTTCGCCTTGCAGCAAGAAGATCCCTGGTTCGACTCCCGGGGTGGGCCTGGGATCTTTCTGCATGGAGTTTGCATGTTCTCCCTGTGCATGCGTGGGTTTTCTCCGGGTACTCCGGCTTCCTCCCACAGTCCAAAAACATGCTGAGGTTAATTGGTTACTCTAAATTGTCCGTAGGTGTGAATGCGAGTGTGATTGTGTGTCTGTATATGTAGCCCTGTGACAGACTGGTGACCTGTCCAGGGTGTCCCCTGCCTTCGCCCGAGTCAGCTGGGATAGACTCCAGCACCCCCCATGACCCTAATGAGGATAAAGCGGTGTATAGAGGATGGATGGATGGATGGATGGATCAGAACATGAATTATATTTTTTATATAATTTTAATTTTTATAAAACATTAATTATATTTAATATTAGTTTAACTAAAAGCTTGAATCTCCTTGTGTCTTAGTGAGAGAGGAAGAACAAACAGAGAGGAAGAGGGCGGGCTTTACATGGAGTCACATTAGAATAAAAACCATCCCTCAGACAGCTCAGTAGCACAATGGAGGAAACGTCTGTACGATGTCTGCTCTGTAAGTAGAGAATCTGTTTGATTTTACTGATGATGGAGGAGGAAACATGAAAGGTCTGCAGAGGAACTTTAACCATTAACAAGGAAAGTGGACACAAAGAAACAGACTGGGATGAACTTAGAGCCATAAAATGTGTCTGCTTTATACTTTTACTGCTTTATACATCCAGTAACTGAAGACCAGCTTCTAATCTCACTTTTTAAAGCAGAATTGTAGAAATTCAATGTTCAGTCAGGTGCTATATTTACTATTAGAAGATTGTTCTGATCTATAGATGACTGCAAAGTAGCACATGGGTCAGCTTTAGGAATGTTCCTTTGTAATCAGTCCATGATCAGAGTGATCAGGAGGCTCTGAGGCTTCTCTGTCCACAGTTATGTTGACGACACTCAGCTCTATGTGTCTGCAGACGAGCCCAGACTGACTGAGCGAGTGTTAAACTGGATTTTAGATAGAAAGGCCTGGATGGAACACATCAGTTTACTGCTGGAAGTTTGGATCAGAGAGAAACTGAGAGAAACTGACCTCCAGACTAGAAACACTCAGACTCAGCTGAAGCTGAGATGGAAGAAGTTTGGGAGTTTAGTTTTAAACTCTATTATTTATACTTTATTTATACTTTAGCATCTAAACTTTGAATCTGTTATTGTTTTATTCAGTTTTAGTGTTAGTGTTTTAAAATGATGGATGCCATTAAAAGTGGATCAAAGTGTCTTCAACTAACAGAAGATGCTTTTAATCAGGATTGTGCTTCAATACTAACAATGTAGGGAAGAAGAAAGCAGATAAAAAGCACTGAAGTGACTTTAAAACCTCAGAGAGATTCTCAGTGGGTATGAGCCAGAGTGTAAATATAAATACTGAAGTGTGCTGATGAAGTTCTAGTTCCCTTTTCCTGACCATTTTAATTGTGTAAAAAAAAAATCTGTTTTTATCAGTTTATAAATAAAGACACCAGACTACTGCCAGAAGACGTCTCTGAGTTCTCTCTCCTTCTTCATGATGTTCTGGTTCCACAGAGCTGCAGGACTTTAGATTAAAAATGAACCACAGTGAAGAAAAATGAGACAGAAGTTGTCATTGTTTCTCTCTCTGGTGTCCATGATGTGCAGGTGAAGGATGTCCGTGACACTGACTTTCTTTATAAGTATTTTATTAAAAGAAAGAGCAGCATCAGTACAGACAGAACCTGCCTGGAAGGAGCCGGCCAATTGAATCCTCCTTGCTGACAATGACCAGCAATCAGGTTTTATAGGTTTTCAACATATACACACGTGGACAAAATTGTTGGTACCCCTCAGTTAAAGAAGGAAAAACCCACAATTCTCACTGAAATCACTTGAAACTCACAAAAGTAACAATAAATAAAAATTTATTGAAAATTAAATAATCAAAATCAGCCATCACTTTTGAATTGTTAATTAATATAATTATTTAAAAAAACAAACTAATGAAATAGGGCTGGACAAAAATGATGGTACCCATAACTTAATATTTTGTTGCACAACCTTTTGAGGCAATCACTGCAATTAAACGATTTCTGTATTTGTCAATGAGCGTTCTGCAGCTGTCAACAGGTATTTTGGCCCACTCCTCATGAGCAAACAGCTCCAGTTGTCTCAGGTTTGATGGGTGTCTTCTCCAAATGGCATGTTTCAGCTCCTTCCACATATGTTCAATGGGATTCAGATCTGGGCTCATAGAAGGCCACTTTAGAATAGTCCAACGCTTTTCTCTCAGCCATTCTTGGGTGTTTTTGGCTGTGTGTTTTGGATTATTGTCCTGTTGGAAGACCCATGACCTGCGACTGAGACCAAGCTTTCTGACACTAGGCAGCACATTTCTCTCCAGAATGCCTTGATAGTCTTCAGATTTCATCGTACCTTGCACACTTTCAAGACACCCTGTGCCAGATGCAGCAAAGCAGCCCCAAAACATTACTGAGCCTCCTCCATGTTTCACCGTAGGGACAGTGTTCTTTTCTTCGTATGCTTGGTTTTTGAGTCTATGAACATAGAGTTGATGTGCCTTACCAAAAAGCTCCAGTTTGGTCTCATCTGTCCAAAGGACATTCTCCCAGAAGCTTTGTGGCTTGTCAACATGCATTTTTGCAAATTCCAGTCTGGCTTTTTTATGAGTTTTTTTCAGCAGTGGTGTCCTCCTTGGTCGTCTCCCATGAAGTCCACTTTGGCTCAAATAATGACGAATGGTGCGATCTGACACTGATGTACCTTGGCCTTGGAGTTCACCTTTAATTTCTTTGGAGGTTGCTCTGGGCTCTTTGGATACAATTCCAACGATCCGTCTCTTCAATTTGTCATCAATTTTCCTCTTGCGGCCACGTCCAGGGAGGTTGGCTACTGTCCCGTGGGTCTTGAACTTCTGAATAATATGAGCCACTGTTGTCACAGGAACTTCAAGCTGTTTAGAGATGCTCTTATAGCCTTTACCTTTAAGATGTTTGTCTATATTTTTTTTCGGATGTCCTAGGACAATTCTCTCCGTCGCTTTCTGTTGTCCATGTTCAGTGTGGTACACACCTTTTCACCAAACAGCAGGGTGACTACTTGTCTCCCTTTAAATAGGCAGACTGACTGATTATGAGTTTGGAAACACCTGTGATGTCAATTAAATGACACACCTGAGTTAATCATGTCACTCTGGTCAAATAGTTTTCAATCTTTTATAGAGGTACCATCATTTTTGTCCAGGCCTGTTTCATTAGTTTGTTTTTTTAAATAATTATGTTAATCAACAATTCAAAAGTAATGGCTGTTTTTGATTATTTAATTTTCAATAAATTTTTATTTATTGTTACTTTTGTGAGTTTCAAGTGATTTCAGTAAGAATTGTGGGTTTTTCCTTCTTTAACTGAGGGGTACCAACAATTTTGTCCACGTGTGTAGGAGGGGTTAAAACAAATGGTTCTTTATTGCCTACCATATGGGGAAAGCAGAGAGCATCCCCAAACAACTCCCCCTTGTCTACAACAGCTGAAGAATCCCTAAATCAGTATTTTAGACAGAAGAACCCTCATAAAAACACCTCCAGCAGGGCTCTGTAAACAGGAGAACACTTTCCCATGGCATGGGTAGAATATAATGCAGGTTCCATCTGTGGTCAGAGACACCAGAGCAGACGTTGCATATAACAAGCAACTCATATCAGATACTAGAACAAACAAAACAGATTCTATACTACTAACTTAATAAGTAATACATGTAACAGATCAGATACCACAAAGTTAAAACACAAAGAATCTGCTGCATGGAGATCAGACATTATGAACTACAGACCTTAGAATTACCCTGGAATGAAGCTTCCTCACTGATATTTTACATTCTGACTGATTCATTTCAGGTTTGTTTACTTTGTTTGTGCATAAATCTTTTTTATATTAAACTCTGATCAACCTGAGTGTGATTTCTCTTTAGTTCTGCTCTCACTGATGAGCTGCAGAACAAACCAGGTGAAGCTGAACCTGAGTCCAAACAGATCTCAGTTTTTTAAAGAAAAGTCTGTGACTCTGAGCTGTGAGGATGAAGACAGATCTGCTGGATGGACTCTGAGGGGAAACACCACCAGAGGAACCAGAACTCAGTGTGGAGATGGATGGGGAAGACCATCTGGTTCCAGCTGCATCATGACCTACATGGTTCCACAGGACAGTGGAGTTTACTGGTGTGAGTCCATGGAGGCAGCAGCCAGTCAGAGCATCAACCTCACTGTTTCTGGTAAGATGAGCTGTGCAGTCAGTGCTGATGAAGCTGTGTGTGAATGGATGAAATGCTGTAGTTTGTCTCTGTGTTGAGGTGGATCAGTGATCCTGCAGAGTCCTGTCCTCCCTGTGATGGAGGGAGATCCCCTCACTCTGAGCTGTCAATCAAACCCCGCCTCCCGCCTCCCAGCTGCTTTCTATAAAGATGGCTCCCTCATCAGGACTGAGCCCGGAGGTCACATGACCATCCTCCATGTTTCCAGGTCTGATGAAGGCCTCTACAGGTGTAACATCAGCAGTCATGGAGAGTCTCCATCCAGCTGGATCTCTGTCACAGGTGAGGACAGGTGTTTTCTGCACCGACTTCAGCAGGTTTCAACATTTATGTGATAATAAATATTAATTATCTCTTCAGGGAAATCCACCACCACCTCTCCTCCTACATCCACCTCTCCTCCTGGTTCTCCTCCTACATCTATCTCTCCTCTTGTCCTGCCTGTTGCATGTGTTTTGGTTCTGCTGGTTTTACTGGTTCTACTGGTGAGACATCGTGTTCTCAGGAGACCTAAAGGTGAGACAAACTCAAAAACGATGTCATCAATTAATTGTTCATGAAGATTCTTTCAGATTAAATTCTGTCTCTTTGGTTGATTTCAGCTGATGGAGGAGAAGCTGGAGGAGATGACATCACATACAGTGACATCAGAGTATTACATCATCAACAGCAGCCAATCAGACGGCACAGAGGTAGAGTTTCACATAGATATGAAGAGTAGATGCACCAGCCCGCTGTAGCAGCCTGTAGCAGTTCTCATTCAAAGCAATGCATGTACATTGAAAATATATCATAATTTGTTCATTTCTCAACCGATTTTCGTGTGGTCTACTTTATTGTCAACGTCAAAACATGTACTATTAATAGAAAATATGTGATCTAAAAAAAACACTGAAAAAGGCTTTCTACACATGTAATCTGCAATTTTAGTTATTATATTATTTAGGTCCAGAGGCCAGGGACTCGTTTCAGTTCAGCCATTACACATAAATGTAAATGCCTGGATACACAGAAAATGTTTTGAGATCAAGAGATGTAATTGTAAATGTAATCTATTTATTTATTTCTTATTAAGGTTAATTGATTATTATTTATATATATATATATATATATATATATATATATATATATATAGGCTATTACACACGTGGACAAAATTGTTGGTACCCCTCAGTTAAAGAAGGAAAAACCCACAATTCTCACTGAAATCACTTGAAACTCACAAAAGTAACAATAAATAAAAATTTATTGAAAATTAAATAATCAAAAACAGCCATTACTTTTGAATTGTTGATTAACATAATTATTTAAAAAAACAAACTAATGAAACAGGCCTGGACAAAAATGATGGTACCTCTATAAAAGATTGAAAACTATTTGACCAGAGTGACATGATTAACTCAGGTGTGTCATTTAATTGACATCACAGGTGTTTCCAAACTCATAATCAGTCAGTCTGCCTATTTAAAGGGAGACAAGTAGTCACCCTGCTGTTTGGTGAAAAGGTGTGTACCACACTGAACATGGACAACAGAAAGCGAAGGAGAGAATTGTCCCAGGACATCCGAAAAAAATTATAGACAAACATCTTAAAGGTAAAGGCTATAAGAGCATCTCTAAACAGCTTGAAGTTCCTGTGACAACAGTGGCTCATATTATTCAGAAGTTCAAGACCCACGGGACAGTAGCCAACCTCCCTGGACGTGGCCGCAAGAGGAAAATTGATGACAAATTGAAGAGACGGATCGTTGGAATTGTATCCAAAGAGCCCAGAGCAACCTCCAAAGAAATTAAAGGTGAACTCCAAGGCCAAGGTACATCAGTGTCAGATCGCACCATTCGTCGTTGTTTGAGCCAAAGTGGACTTCATGGGAGACGACCAAGGAGGACATCACTGCTGAAAAAAACTCATAAAAAAGCCAGACTGGAATTTGCAAAAATGCATGTTGACAAGCCACAAAGCTTCTGGGAGAATGTCCTTTGGACAGATGAGACCAAACTGGAGCTTTTTGGTAAGGCACATCAACTCTATGTTCATAGACTCAAAAACCAAGCATACGAAGAAAAGAACACTGTCCCTACGGTGAAACATGGAGGAGGCTCAGTAATGTTTTGGGGCTGCTTTGCTGCATCTGGCACAGGGTGTCTTGAAGGTGTGCAAGGTACGATGAAATCTGAAGACTATCAAGGCATTCTGGAGAGAAATGTGCTGCCTAGTGTCAGAAAGCTTGGTCTCAGTCGCAGGTCATGGGTCTTCCAACAGGACAACGATCCAAAACACACAGCCAAAAACACCCAAGAATGGCTGAGAGAAAAGCGTTGGACTATTCTAAAGTGGCCTTCTATGAGCCCAGATCTGAATCCCATTGAACATATGTGGAAGGAGCTGAAACATGCCATTTGGAGAAGACACCCATCAAACCTGAGACAACTGGAGCTGTTTGCTCATGAGGAGTGGGCCAAAATACCTGTTGACAGCTGCAGAACGCTCATTGACAAATACAGAAATCGTTTAATTGCAGTGATTGCCTCAAAAGGTTGTGCAACAAAATATTAAGTTATGGGTGCCATCATTTTTGTCCAGCCCTATTTCATTAGTTTGTTTTTTTAAATAATTATGTTAATCAACAATTCAAAAGTGATGGCTGATTTTGATTATTTAATTTTCAATAAATTTTTATTTATTGTTACTTTTGTGAGTTTCAAGTGATTTCAGTGAGAATTGTGGGTTTTTCCTTCTTTAACTGAGGGGTACCAACAATTTTGTCCACGTGTGTATATACATATAACAAGGAGCTAGACTAGAACAGGATAGTTTATAAATTTTTACAATAAACAACTTAAGTATTAATATTAATTAATTTTGATTTAATTATTTCTTTCTCTCTCGAGGCTAAGAATGAGATTAGAACAAGATAGAGGCAGACTGGAACAGAATATAGCTTATTTACATTTACAATACACCGGTACTCATCAAATGTTTAAAATGTTTAAAACTCATCAGGTTTAAATGTTTGCTGCAGAGCACCGACTCATCACTTGAAGCAAACCCCACTCTCCTCAGAGCTGCTTCCACTTCCTCCTCAGCCGAAAGTCTTTGGGAAACCTACATGGAGTAAAGAAAAAGTAGACAGAGAAGTAAATAAGTCTGTACACAACAACATATTTATAAATAAATCATGCTAATAAATTAAGGACAAAGAACAGAAGTAGCCAATATACTGGAGACCAAAGTTACTTAATTTGATCAGTATAACATAGTTTAGTAACATTTCAATTATGTGAGAGCAGTCCTAAAGAACTGGCTGTAATAACAATCATAAAATGGGTTTGGAGGAAGAACATAGATGCTAATCTGGATATATATGAGTTAGGCTTTATAACTACTATTGGTAGTATTGGTGGTATTAATAGTAATGCTACTACTGGTGGTAATACACCAACTACTGCTGCTGATACTGTCACTGCTACTACAACTTGTAATACTAGTACACATGCTGATACTACTTCTACTACTCTAACAGCTACTTATACTACTACTGCTGCGTGTACTTTTAGTATTACTATTACTGCTTGTACAGCTATACTACAGCTACTATTAATCGTCTGGTGTTTGGTTGTCCAGCTGTTAGCTTGCGTTAGTGTTTTGCTAGCGGCTAACTGGTTAGCTCTCATAGACTCTGAACAAGATTTAACAATGAAAAAGAACCAAAAAAATTCTTACCTATGGAAAGTTATTCCAAGTTTCCTTGTCTCCAACGTTCGACGGAGTGTGCAATTAAATGCAGCGCAATGAGCCGGCATTGTTCCTTTTTTTGTTTTCGCCCCATATACATCAATGGAAAATACTGCAATTTTGACCCGACTAGCCTTGTGTCTCTGTAGGAACGCCACTCTGAGGGGCGTCGTATCTACTCCTCATATCTATGGAGTTTTATATCTTGAGTGTGTTTGTACTTCCTTAAAAAGATAGGAGTTTAAGGAAGTCACAGACTGCAAAGCATTCTGGTAGTTGTAGGAATTCCCCCTCAGACCCTCTTCTTTGTTGTCTCTGCTCACAGATCACCAAGATTTAAACTTATTGCAGCTTTAATCCTCCACATCTTTAACAGAACAGTTTCTACGTCTGATGATTTATTTTCAGTGTGTTCTTGGTGTGCTGGACTGTGTGTTGTGTCTCCTGTGGTGAGTCTGTTAAAGGAAACCAGTAGCTCTGTGGTCGTCAAGGTTCCTGTTTCTGATCAGAACTCTTTGTGTTCCACTGCAGGCTGCTCTAAAATATGTTAACTTTCAGTATAATTCACATTTTTTCTTTCAACTTAAACAGAATTTAACCTATCTCCGTACCTTTGTTAAAATTCAGGATCTGACTTTGATAAATTTAATAATTTTATAGTTTTCCTGATACATCGGCCTGTTGACTCATTGATGCATTCATGATGTGGTGAATGTGTGATGATATTATCTGTTAGCTTTAGTCACTATTTTATTCTCTGTTGTGGGAGGAAGTCAGAGCACCTGGTGAGAACCCAGCAGGGAGAACAGAGAAACTCCACACAGAAAAATCCCAGAACCAGATTCAAACTCACTGCCACCTGGAGTAAAAGTTGAAAATGTAAATACTAAATATCTGTAGCATATAGACAGAGGTAAAACTCATCTCCATCAAACTCATCAGTCAAAGCAGATCACCATATAGAGAGAAAACAGGTCAGTTTCACACCACAGCTCACTGGAACCAACAGAAGGAAGCTGCTGCTGTGGTTTTTACCTCCTGAGTTAAATTATTCTGAGAATCCAGCAGCTTTGTGGTCGTCTTCTTTACTGTTTCACACGAATAATGTCCAGTTGTATTTGGGGTGTTAGTCATGAACAGCAGAAGAAGAAGGAAAACAACATTTATAAAGCTCCTAATGAGTCTGATTATAAAGCTACATGGAAAATAATTAGTTTAATACTGTAAAATAACCGTGCTGGTGTCACTGAACTGATGTATTTTCTGTGTTTTATTGTACAGGCGGTGTTTCAGTTGCAGTTTACTCAGTAGTGAGAACAGAAGAAACCAGCTATGGACAAATAGTCATCAGACCAAACAGGAGCAGAGGTACAGCTGATCTTTATTATCTAGTTTAGAAAGAAAGAAGAGAAATGTTTCCTGAAATGTTGAACTGTTCCTTTAAAGTCATCAGGGAGAGAAACCACAGGGATGTCCACGAGTACTCAGACCCTTTAGTGACCTTCAAGAATCAATGCCACACTTCAAAAACATTCTGTCACAGTTTCATCATTTAAAATAATGCTTGGAAAAGTACAGGAGTATTATCTGCAGTATCTGATTATTAATTCTGATGCATCAAATATTCAGCAGTGTTTTACTATCTGAGCTGTTTTAACTGATCAGCCACAACATTACAACCAGCTGTAGAACATCATGCTGCAGGTCTGAGTTTATTCAGACTCAGTTCCAAAACAAAATGCATCTGAAACTAGTGGGGACACTAGAAATAATCGTCAACCACCACAGACTGTTTACCCCCATCTAATATACAGCTGCTTTTACCTGGATATGGTTCACAAAGAATCAATAACTGATACTGATGCACAAAGGAAATGAAAACCTGAACATTGGTGAACAAAGCAGAACAAAAATCTGGATATAAATGCAAAAAATGGTCAACAATTGTTATATAAATTCATAAAAATATTAATAACCTTGGATATAAATGCACAAAAACAAAAAATAAAACAAAACTTGATATCAACCATAAAGATACTGAGCTCTGACATGTTAACAAGGTTTTTACTTCCTGTGGTCATTTTGCTGCATATTAACATGATTGTGTTGTTTTTGTTCAGAGCTGCTTGTTCTCATTCTGTTTTCTCTGTTTGTGTTCAGAGTTTCCACTGGAGCCTCAGGTCATCTACTCATCACTGAAGTAGTCCACCAGGCCAACCAGTGAGCTGCTGGCCTCTAACTGGTCCACACAGCCAGTCACAACACAGTACATTCACTTTTTATGGAGATTTTTAAATGTTCTCACTCAATTAGATTCATACAAAAGAGTGAAGAAACTGCAGAAACTAAAAGACTAAAACCAGAACATCTTAAATGTCTCCTGTTGAACAGAATGTAATGGTAACTAGTCGTTCTGTGTTCTGTTATTTTTATCTTATTTATGCAGCAGTGATCAGGTTTCTCTGCAGGATCAATAGTTTGCTTGATGTTCTTCTCATGTGGTTCTGCAGGTTTCAGAGATGTTGGATGGAAAATTTGACTGGTTCTGGTTGGTTGTGGCTAACCGATGTGTGTGTCTGTTCAGTGTAGATAGCAAAGGACACACCTACAGAAACCACAACCGCAGATTATAAACAGCATCACTCTGAAGCTGAAAACTCTGTACAGAAGTGTTTTTTCTTCATGTGTTTGAAGAGTTTTGATTGTTTAGTTGATGATACATCTCCTTGTTTAGTTCAGAAGCTGTTCAAACTGAGAACGTTCCTGTCAAGAGAAGCCGTAAATGAGCTTCTTATCATGTATAAAATATCCAGAATAGAATAAAACAACACTGTGCAGTTTGATGTTTGTGGTTTTGCTGTGAGGTCTGTTGAGCTCATCATCAGGACGTCTGCTTTAGTCATCCTGAGAACATTCAGAGACATCAGCATCTCAGCGTTCACACATTTATTCCAGTTAGTTTACTGTGATCTTTACAGACAGTAGAAAAGACCATCATCTGCATAGAATGAAACGGTAAATTTAAAAGTTAGACAAAATAGCTACTTCCATGCTTCTTTGCTTTTTTTGTAGAATTAGGTTTCATAATATAACTATTGTGAGTTTGTAGTACTTTTTTGAGAAACATCTTCTGCCAATCAGTGAAAATATTTGGTACAAATAGGAAAGAAAAAGCCTTATATCACTGTTACTGTTACTACTCTGTGTGTAGATAGGTTGTGTTGGTGTGTTTGTCTCTGTTGTTGCAGCTGATGCATCCTGGGAATCCACCAGATTCTCCTATTGACACTCAGTAATCCACCTGGAGTGTAAAATCCAAAGTGTCGTCATGGTGGACAGTGGATCATCTAGCCAGATAGTGAACTTAGATGGTGTTATTGATTCTCGTCTCAGCCAGGAATACGGTGCTTTTCCTGAACTACACATCATTTTTGAGTTTTGTTACTTTATCTGTTTCCTCTTTCTTTAACCTCGTTCATATCAATTGTTTTTTTTCTTCTTCTTTTTTAACTTCTTGCATCCATTAGAGTCACAAGGAAGTAACACATTTAGGACCCTTGTGTAGGATTTCTTCTTAAAGTAGATCAGGAAACTGGTCATTGTTTTATTGCTACATACATACATACATACATACATACATACATACATACGTTTGTGTTTAGTTATCTATTTGTCCCTGGAACTGAAATGGGTTTTGAGCTGCTCCTCTTCACCAGAGCTTCAGATCCAGTGTTCCTGTCGATGGTGTTGATCTGATCATGGAAAATGACATTGTTGGTGTTAAAGTCTCTCCTGTTGTTGAGGTTGTTGATGTTCTGATTTCTGAGTCTGTACAGGACCAGTTGGCTCATAGTGACCTGGACGTATTCACAGTGAGTGTTCTGACCAGAGTTTAGGCAGAACCAGGACGTTGACTTGTGTGACTCACTGCTTGCTTCTGTTCTGTCTGAGGACAGGCTGCCCCCTGTTGGTCAAACAGTGAACTGCCCTCCAAAAGAGGTTCCAGCACCAGTTCCAGACTTGAGAGGGTCTCCTTAGAGAAGTGATCCATCAGTGGCTAAGTATTCCGTTTCAGCTGGTGAAGCCACTAGTGAGTGTAATAAAAAGTCATTCTTCTTTGATAATGGTATGTTAATGGATAAG